>NW_027467782.1:6221869-6273804 GCF_004210375.1 Tachypleus tridentatus | reverse complement strand
AGAAATATTTAAAGTCAGAAACACCATTCTCTCTATATTTGCTGGTCTCTCTTAAAATAAGGAAGGTATAAAAGTGATTAAATTGCAATGAACATGTGATTTTGTGTTTCCTCCATTGGTAAAACAACGTTTCATAAATGTTATATCTTTTCTCCTTTTGTAATGTGAAGATGCCTTTGAAGTAGGCAAACTCTTTAAAATATTTTTTGTGGGGATGGGTGGTTTGATTTACTGACTGAATATGAAACAACATGACTACATTTAATTTCGTATGATTGGCAGAGAATGCCCATTAAGCACATACTACTGACCATACAATCTATGATTTACATACATTTTTCTCTCTCACAATAAAGTATTTAAAATGACTTTAAAACATATTCTATAATTAAGAACATGAAAAAGTTCAGTTAAAATAATGTTGATGACTGAAATTTTACAAAATAAAAAAGCTTGTTGACAAGAAATGTACAAAACCAAAGAAACTAGATAGAATTAGGTAGATTCTCTGTTTTCAACTGAAATACGTGATTGACTTACCTGGCAACTTATGAAAAGCATGTTAAGAGCATTAAAAAAAGAAGAGAGAGAGAATAGAACTTTATTGAAATATATAAAATATTCAGGAAGGATGAATGTGTTGTGATTTCTTGTGATATATCTAAAACCAAAGGATAAGAATAAACAAGTTTGGGATTTTAAAAAGACACACTAGATTTTAGGTAAGATTCAATTTTATCCTCTTAACAAGGTGTCATGCATAAACAATAAATTATCACTAGCATTAGTGTACAGCAACACCTTGCAAGATAGGAATAGACCCAAGAGTGCATCCAGTGGCAAGGCAGGGTGGGCACATGCTATTCAACCAACAATGCCCCTATACGACCCATACATCACAACTGCCTGTCATTTCTAGGCCACAAAAAAAAAAAAAAAATACTGAAAGGTAACTGTATTGGCAGGTTACTGGTATATTTCCTGTAAGGAAAGACATGCAGAATGGTAAGAAGCAATCTGTTTTTGATGTCATCCAGATTACAACGTAAACCTTGACAGTTCCATTGTATCAAGTTGGACATTACTTATGTGCAGGTAAGTTGTGGAGAACCCTTCTGTTTTCGTCCATGTCTTTTGTTCTTTACTGTCTTTATTTGAGGGAGGTCTGTCAACCTCCATGGATCCTGTCCTGGGTCGGATTGGTAGGTCTATGCTGTTTAAAGAGGATTCCAGTGACTGGGGACAAGAACAAATGATCCTTTGCATCTTGTGTGGGAGAAGATGATGCACCCAAAGAAATGCCTGTACCAGAAACCAGAGGAAGTGGATCTTGGGATTTGTTGGAATGTATGTTAGGGGACAGAGATGGATGTAAAGCTAATTCATCAACTTTTTTAACAATGCAGGTCAAAATCCTTTTCATTTGGTTTGAGAATGATTCTTTTGGAGACACAGAGATATATCTGTCTGCACTCCCACCAGTTGTGGGATGACATGCAGCAGCCATACATCTGAGATGAAGTGCTGGACAGCAATTTTCAAGCCTCAGGATAAGTAATGTTATGAATCGTTTTCAAATGCTGCATCTCTTTTTCTTCTAACCATTCTGGGCAAGAATGAGCACAGTTCAATGAACCACAACATTGGCGTCTTTGAGCCGTCAAAACACTGACACTGGAAATATCTGAGAGGGTTTGTAATGTATGGCCATACCCTGCAATTAAGATAACCTACCTTGATTGTGGCAGGCTGATGTGGTAATATAAATATCAGAATAAGGATGTAAGCACTCACACTGGTGGAGAGTTGTTGAATGCCAATTTATGCATGTGGCATACATGTGTAATTAGATAGTAATTCACAGCTAGTAGTGAGTGACAATCTGTAAAACGAGAAGGAAATCATATGAAAAATAGCTATAACTGTGAAAAGATTGGGTAATTGCACTGGAATTTCAATGTGTGTTTTTCAGTAAAACTTACGTGTTATGTTATTTTCCTCATTCTAACTCTACACCTCATACACCATGAAAAGAAAACATAGTCCTTTTATTTTCAAGAATGACTTCTACGACACATTTGACTATCTTAAATAGCTTTAAGCCCCTTACAATATATGTATATTTTATGCTTAAATTTTATTGCTCTTTGAACTGTGTCTAACTAATGATATCACACACAAGTTGTGAACCACTTTGTAAACATGTAGCTTACGTTACCTGAAGAAATTATGTAATGCATTGGTTACTAATGAGCATATCACAGGAAAACGTTTTTTTTTATTTAACCTAATCTAAAACTTATATTTTTATTTACCTTTATATAATAAATAATACACATGAAAACTAGAAATATAGTACTTACCTGGGTCTTTTTTTTATCAACTCTCAATTAAAACTATTATTATAATGGTATTACTGTACTAAATGATTTTAGTTAATCAAAATTGCAACAAAGAATACAAAATAACATGCTTAAAGCACATATGTCCTAGGACACAAACTCCTGTACAGAAAATTATGTAATATAATATTTGGATTTCTGTTGGTTAAAAGTAATATAGTTTTAAATATCAAAGAGAACTAAATATTGGAAACTTGTGAAAGAGAAAACTTAATTATGGGTATGGCTAAAGGGACTTGATTTTCTAGTTTATAGCTCTGTAACCAAATAAGATTGAAGGCTATAAAAAAAATTATACTTTGTCTGAGTAATAACAATATTATAATGAGCGACTTATGTCAAATTTTGTACTTCTTGGACAAGTGGTCAATAAATAAGAGAAGAGGAAATACTTAAAATGCAAATATCACAATTCGGAAACAATGGAAAATTGAAGACATTTTAAATGTTGTCCTATAAAACTATATAATTTCCAAATTTGTATTACAAGCTAAGTTTTGTTGCCAAGTTTACTTACCATGATAATAAAAGTAACTTTATTAAATTTTAAATATAACTCAGTAAACTCTCATGACATGCCTCTAGCAATATGATTAATGTAAATATGAAAGAACAAAAGCCCAAGCACTGACCCTCAGGTACTCCATAATTAACAAGCGTACAGTTTAATTGAGGTACTCAAGTGATCAATGTTTTTTGGAAAGTTTACATAGTCTCAAACCAGGTACTCTACATGGAAACCATAAATATGTAAAAAGCCACTGATCATGCGAGTACTTAGTTAATACACTGAACTTTCAGAAAAACATGTCATTCATATACCGGTTGACTTGCCAAACCTTTATCTTTATTTATAATTACTTTCACTTTCATTTCTTTCGTAAATTATCCGATATTTCCAGCTGTTATTTCATTCAATTGATCCAAAATAACAGTTCTTTTCAAATAAATGATAAGACTGATACGATATGCATGTTCACGTAATGTAGGAATTTTACCTTTTTTTCTCAACACTTTACTTATGTTTATTCATTTTAAATTTTAAGTTTCTTTCAGTTTGATCTTTGTATACAACAAACTACAGCTTGCCAAAATTCCATCAGTAACAGCCTTTTATTTACTAGTATTCTTCAGCTTTCCTCACTACCAAAGTTAGAATAAGTTGACTAAATTTCATTAAACAATGCTTATACCCCATTATGACAAGAGGGCACAATGTTAAAATTTAAAAACAATGGCAAGGTACCAACAAGACTTATTTTTATATTAGTGTGATTGGTTTATGAAATTAGTTATTGTTTGCACTAGTGGAGGTCAGTACTTACAGAGAATCAACTATATAACTATTCAATGTATTATGTTTATTTCTACATTCCATCACTTTTCTCTGTATTAAGTCATCTACATCTATTCTTTACACATGTTAAACTGAAGATGAAAAAAGTCAAAAACAATATTCACTTATTATAAAATGATAGGAATATGAAAATGTATTATAAGTTAAAATATACATATAGAAAGACATTCTCAGTTCCTATTAAGCCTTATTCAAAACTTAAATAATTTAAACTTAAGCAAATTACTTAATTATTAATAAAGACATCTTAATTTCCAAGACTCAATAAATAACCGAGTGTGGTATGTAACTAACATTGAAATTTTGGTCTGTATATATATATATATATATACATATCACTATTCATTTTGGTTAGTGTTGCTTTTTAATTACCTTAACATGATAATAAATAAATGCAGGTTAAATTAAATTGCTGAATGGTACCAAAAATTTTTTTCAACAAACTGAATGACAAGTTACTTGAAATGTTTAAACTTATTAAAGTTACATGAAACTAAGCAGATACTAAATACTATAGAAATTAACTTACTTTTCACTTACAAGAGTGTCCTCAGATACATTCAAAATCACAGAATCTTGGCAGATGGTTCAATTCACATAGACAATGCCCAGCTTGTTGAAGCTTGTTTCTGTTTGTGCAGATAGTCATGGGACAACACCACTGATATAATACAAAATTCTGCTTTACCACATGTAAGAAAGGAGTGTATTATCCAATGTAAACTTTTAGATAGGCTAGAATCATGATTTATCTGGGTGATAAAAACACAGCATTAGAACATTTAAACATGAAGTACAGCTCAACACAAGTAATTGTTTATAAAAAGATATTCTGCATTTTCAAAGATTTTGTTGCTCAAAAATTATATCACAATGATCCATTGATTTACTCTGAATATGTAGATGAAGATCAAAGTTACAAAATAGTAGGTTATGCTCTAATTAATATATATTAAATGAAAGTGTTATTTTTCTATCTCACTTTCTGAATAAATGTAATACTTTTTATTTACCTGAAAGAAAAATAAAGACACTAAAATATAACTACTTTTTTATCTTTAACCCACACATCAATTTTAATACTTACACAAAAAAGACATAACATATAATTTGTTCACAAGCACACATCATTACTCAGTATTTTAAGTTTGGTATTAAATCTTTCTTATACAATACTTAAAGGAAAATTTCATACAAACAGAGGCTTTAAAGAAGTTTGATTTTAATTTGTTGTTGTTTAATAAATGTAACAACACTATCAACCTTATTATAACATTACTTGAAAACAACAGACAGCTGTCAATTAGGTTTCCATTGAGCTGAGCCAATTTTCAATCACAGTTAGCTTTAGAAATCTCTATACAAGTCATACTTATTCACCAAGCTGATATCATATCTCTTACTGTACACAAATATTGAAAACTTTGTTAACAAGGAATTTTCCAAACATGAATTCAAATGTCCTCAGTTTAAGACTATGACTTGAAATGCCAACTCTATATATTTCAATTTTTACACATTTTACTAGTAGGATAATATTATTTGTGAATATAGATGTCTGTCCACTGCATACAATTATGAATAAGAAAATAAAATTTTTTTAAATTTGTGTTTCAATTATGTCTGTTGTGTATATTTTTTAAGTCTGTTCAGAAACTAAATGTTTTGTGTTGAGTTCTAATTATTTATGTGTTTGTAACTAAGCACAAATATACACAATAGGCTATCTTTGCTTTACCCACCATGTGTATCAGAACCAATTTTCTAGCATTAAAAGTTCACACACTTTGCTGCTGGTAATAGTGCAAGAATTCTAAGAACTCTGTTAACAAGTGCAAAAACATGAATAACTAATTCAAACTTTTGACATAGGGGTGTTATAAAGTCATTCTGCTGTTAACAAGTACATAAAAAGGGATAACTGTTTGAAAATGTGATAAGTACTCATAATACGAACACCGCTGTAAGATTATTGGAAGTTACACCTTTTATAGTAAGAAGAAATATTTTAAAAACAAGTACAACATTTCAATCTCTCATGCAATCATTCTCAAGAACAAAAGTTATTATGAAAAAGAAGGTTCCAGTAATTATATCAACACTCTTAAAATGTGTTTAAAGAACTTTTAGAAAAACTATCTATATTCACAGCCAAATATTTGCTTTTTGTGGTTGTATAAGAAATGTAAGTGAAGTGATACAACTCTAAATATTTTGGTACTTTCTAATAATCAACTACAGTTTGGAAAGATTAAGTACAGTAAAAATAATTTCTACCAGAATAACTCTAACTGAAATTTTCATCTGGAAAGGCACCTCAGGGGCTGAATCAGTAAATGAACAGATCAATCCCACCTAGGATTCTGTTCTTAATTTTACAATAACATGTTCCCTTAAAATATCAAAAAATATTTCAAATAATCTTTTCCATATTTTGAATCCTTAGCCCCAAAATTTTCAAAATATATTTGGAAAAACATTTTCCAAATTCGTGTTCATTCATTAAATCTTTTAAATGCTTTCTTAAAAGCATCATTTTATCATCAGAGCTATCGCTCTAGTAAGTCTCAAGTCTTTCCAAATACTTGAATTTGTTTGATTTTCATTTTTGGGAATTTATAAAACATTTTACACTTTTGTTATGCAACATGAAGTTGTAACCTGTTTCTGTCAGTATTTTTATCACAATTGTTAATATGTATTAGTGAAAATAAATACATTTTAATGAAGTTAAATAGTGAAATGTGTAAAATCAGAAGGAATGACTCCATTAAAACAGCAAACCTGAACCTCTCACAAATTATATTAGTTTGTTATAACTCAAAACATGAGAAGTTATGGACTTGAGCACCGGCACCTCTCTCTCCTAATTTCTAATTTTATATCTATAAGTAGGGCTTCTTTGATTTTGCATTTGTTTTCCTACTTAGCATCTGGGAGTCTCCTATGATAATGTGTTTACGACATTTGTCGTATTGAAAACGTGCAAAGATAGTTTTTTGTGTTCTTTGAATCTAGTTTCCATTTTTCTGCTTCGTTCCCCAATGTAGAAGTCATGACAGTTGTTGCATTGTATTTTATAAATCATGTGTGTAGTTTTTATGAGGAAAAATATGTCCAACATCATTTTCACATGTAGGAAGTTGTGGGCTTGAGCACCCACGTCTCACTGTCCTACCTTCTAATTCTAATTCTGTATGTGTTGCTACTCTATTTCTTATATGAGACTGGTGAATGGAGGTTAAGACTGATAGACAGTGTATCCCCACTGCAGTGTGGGTCCTATTTCTTCAGTCACCTCAAAACCCTAGGGTACATATTGTGATCCCACACTGTAGCTTGTACCCTGGGAAATTTTCAGTCAATGCAGAATTTTTTTTATTTAATTTGTTTTTTGAGTTATAACAAATTAATACACACTTCTCACTGTGATTACTGATATTCCATTTCTGCCTTTACAAATGCATCATTAATGTAAGAAAAAGGTATAACTTGCATAACTATCAAGGTTTCTCCATTTAGGCCTATACAGTTCCCCTAGAAGTATACAAACTAGCTTTTGATACATATAAATATTAAATATCCCAAAATAAACTTAAAAGAAATTATTATGGTTATTCTAATCAAATGATGTATACTTTTCACCATACTCTTCTTCTAACTTCAGTCTTACTCTAACTTCGTGGCCTGGCATGGCCAGGTGGTTGAGGCGTTTGACTCGAAATCTGTGGGGCGTGGTTTCGAATCCCTGTCGCACCAAACATGCTTGCCCTTTCAGCCGTGGGGGAGTTATAAGGTGACGATCAATCTCACTATTTGTTGGTAAAAAAGAAGCCCAAGAGTTGGCGGAGGGTGGTGATAAAGAGTTGCCTTCTCTCTTGTCTCACACTGCTAAAGTAGGGGCGATGAGCGCATAGACCTCGAGTAGCTTAGCGCAAAATTCAAAATAAACAAACAAACTCTTAGTTGTTACTTTGTTTTTATCACATTGTTACAACTTCCTTCGCGCTTTATTACTAATACCTTAAAATATGTACTTAAAATCATAATTAAATCTAAGTCTGGATACAAGAGGCCTACATATACATTACAAGTTGGTGTGTCACTTCAGTTTCCAAATAGCTAAATTTGGCTCGAAATCGAATTAGACATCCAATTTCATTCAGTGTGACTCGGATTCTGTGTCATAATCTAATTTTTCTTCAAAGTTTAGGTATCAAATATGTCCGCACGATGAAGATATTCTAGTAAGCGCAGATTAATAATATATTATTGTAGTGATACATAAAAAATTTAATTAACAGGAATCAAATTATTAACGCTAACTACAAACTTCAATGACGACACTCTCAAATTATATCCTAACTCAAGCACGCCGCCATATATTCACAACTTTCACCTTTGAATTGGTTTCGCCAATCACAGTCAAGTTGCGTTTGTGACGACTCTACGTAGATCACATTTTAAAGAAGTACAAACAAAATTAATAAATGTGTTTCTTTTGAATAAACCTATTTGTAAAATTTAACGGATTTGAAAACAATTAATAATAGTTTAAAAATAGATTTTTTATCATTCTCAAACTGTGATAAGTGCACGTACATACACATAAAATTGCACATTTTTTCTGACAAGGTTACTTTCAAAGTTTGGTTTGTTTCAGAAGTTTTCATGAAAAGCTTATCAAATAAGTTCCTACGCATAGCCGCCAGTATATGTGAAATGATTTGTTATTTTTGATACTTTTTGTTTTGTTTCTGAATTTCGCACAAAGCTACACTAAAGGTATTTGCGCTAGCCGTCCCTAATTTAACAGTGTAACACCAGAAGGAAGGCAGCTAGTCATCACCACCCATCGCCAACTTTTTTACAAACGAATAGTGGGATTGATAAGAACAGTATAACGCTCCAGGGCTGATAGGACGAGCATGTTTGGTGTGACGAGGATTCAAACCCACGACTCTCGAATTACGAGTCGAACGCTTTAGCCGGGCCGTTTGAAATGATAGGCTACATTTTATTTAATTTCTTTATTTCGTGCAAATCTACGTGAGGACTATTTGCGCTTGCCTTCCCTTAGTGTCAAGTTTTGTGTTGATTGGTGAAGAAATGAGGAAACATAGAAGGAAAATCTATTCAATGATAGTTATTATTTCACTCGACAATAATATTTGTAAATGTTTAAGTATTATTGGCTGTTGTCGTTTATTGATAAAACAATGCATTACGTAACAATAATTAAAAAGTAATGCTTAGATACGGAAAGACGAACACATTTACGAAATATAGTTACTACATGACAAGTCAGTGAACGTTAGCAAATAAAATAATAGGAATCTGGGAAATAAGAATCTCAAGTGAAATAAGTTGCTATAGCTTGATATTTTGCCAT
Source organism: Tachypleus tridentatus (assembly GCF_004210375.1). Classification (NCBI taxonomy): domain Eukaryota; kingdom Metazoa; phylum Arthropoda; class Merostomata; order Xiphosura; family Limulidae; genus Tachypleus; species Tachypleus tridentatus. The sequence continues at coordinate 6,264,653 of NW_027467782.1, read as the reverse complement.
GTTTCCTGAAGGAATAAAACCAATACATTTGAGTATCAATGGAATCAGACACAGGATTCCAGTTGAAAAGCTCTCCAAGTGTGAAGTAGACAGGTGCCTTACCACTCCAGTACGAAAACGACCTTGGCATCTGCCTAAAGATAAGAAATATCAGTTTCAAGGAGGTGGGACCATATTCCCTTTCTTTATTCATTATATAAAGACAAAACATTTCATTGTTCCTGGAGATGATGGGAATATTAACACATTCCTACAAGGAATTAAATACTATGAAACTGAACTGGCAGAAGTTCTTGTTTCACAAAATCTCACTCTTCTTCAATTTCAAAAAGAGCGTGAGGATGATTTCATCAGCTGCATTGATGAAACTTTAGTCTTTCAAACGGAATTTACTGATCGTGGATACTTTATGACGATTCACGGCTCGAAGAAAAGTTTGATGGAAATTTTACCAAAAGTGAAACCAAAGGCTGACAAACAATTTATAAATCTTGGATGGAAGGTGTCCATGTGTTTTAAAAAAGTATTACAAGTTTGTAAAGGCATTTTATAATTGCATTCTGTTTCATTCTGTGTCAAGACTAGGATACACCATCACGTGTTCTTCTGAGTGGCGCAATAGATCAACTGAAAATCTCACAACCCAATGGTTACTTTACAGACAACGCATCATTTGGGAAGAACAACCAAGGCCAAACACGACTAAAATTAAAATGCAGTTCACCGTATTTTTAAGAGATTAAAATTTTAGAAAACATAAGTTTTTTTAATTTAAATTAAACTTTATAGTTACCAGTTTCAAATTTACGTGTACTATTATTATTAGAATTAATAGTTTTTGCTGATGTCATTTGAGAACAGTACAATCTCCATGACTGCTTCCTTGAAGTTCACAGCTCTATGTTAAAATTGATATTGATGTTAAAATTACTAATTGAATAAACGTTTAAAGAAGAAATAAAATAATGAAAAATTTATGTAATCTGAATAAAAAACAGTTTCGTAATTCTGCTATTCCTCATTCCATGTAGAGGTAAAGTCTTTTTTTGTATCTGTAGCTCAAAAAAAAATTATTTTAAAATACACACGCATTTCTCTTGTTGCAAAGCCACATTGTACTATCTCCTGTGTCTATCGAGGAGAATCGAAACCCTTATTTTAGTGTTGTAAATCCGAAGACTTTCTGCTGTCCCAGCTGAAGATTACTGATAAATTTCCGAATAAAAGATTCTTCGAAAGTTTTTTTCCCAAGTGTTTTGTATAAACCATTGTTTAAAGAGCAATAAACACTTTAAAGAACCTACATTAGAATATCTTAGACAAGCGATTCATATTAATTAATTCTAATTTTTTTTAAAAAATGTATATTTTGTACATATTAGAAATCGTAGGTTCGAGCTACGATATGTCGCTGAACACGATTTGTATCTTCAGCTATGGGAGTAATTTTAGAGTGGAATCAATCCTTTTATTTGATTTAGAGTAGATAGGTGAAGACTGATTTCATTCCTTTTGGTCAGCATCTCTTAATTAGATGTGAATATATCTGAGCCCTAATAGTCTCTGACACCAGGATCATCAAGGAAGATATACGTTAGAAGGATCTTCAAAGAAAATCGTGACACAAACATAAGGCTTATTCACTTCATTTAAAGTTGAAACAACGTGATTTGGCGTGAACTAGCGTGTATTTTAGTATGGTTTATATTTCGTTTTAATGATTATATTATATAAATCACGGGTAAAGGGAAACATCATTTGAATATTTGAAAACTTACAACTTTTCTTATCCTCTCATCACTGACTGACCACTCAGAAAAGACTTTGAGAAAAATTTATCGTAATCTAGAATATTTGTCAAAATAAGTAAAGTTAACAACGCTAAAATCAGGAGTTCGATTCCACTCGGTGTGCTCAGCAGATAGCCCCATGTGGCTTTGCTATAAGAAAACACACACAATACACACAAGTAAAGATAAATTACCTCTGATGAGCAAACAGTCTGCTTTAGTGGAAAGTTTACCGTGAGATCTTATGTGGTGTCCTTTAAACATCAAATTACCAAGCTTCTTATGTATATTATTCACAACAGATGAGACCTATATATTTCAATTTATTTAATATTTCCTATTTTTGTCTGTTACACCAGAAATGTAGGATAAAACGACTCATTCTCTGGTGTTAAATGCTCAGAAAATTAAAGCAACAGTTAGTGGGTGTAATTTCAACACACAATACTCAACTGACGACAAGAATATCACTAACAAACAACAATACTCAACTGACGACAAGAATATCACTAACTAACAACAACAATACTCAACTGACGACAAGAATATCACTAACAACAATACTCAACTGACGACAAGAATATCACTAACTAACAACAATACTCAACTGACGACAAGAATATCACTAACAAACAACAATACTCAACTGACGACAAGAATATCACTAACTAACAACAATACTCAACTGACGACAAGAATATCACTAACAAACAACAATACTCAACTGACGACAAGAATATCACTAACTAACAACAATACTCAACTGACGACAAGAATATCACTAACTAACAACAATACTCAACTGACGACAAGAATATCACTAACTAACAACAATACTCAACTGACGACAAGAATATCACTAACTAACAACAATACTCAACTGACGACAAGAATATCACTAACTAACAACAATACTCAACTGACGACAAGAATATCACTAACTAACAACAATACTCAACTGACGACAAGAATATCACTAACTAACAACAATACTCAACTGACGACAAGAATATCACTAACTAACAACAATACTCAACTGACGACAAGAATATCACTAACTAACAACAATACTCAACTGACGACAAGAATATCACTAACTAACAACAATACTCAACTGACGACAAGAATATCACTAACTAACAACAATACTCAACTGACGACAAGAATATCACTAACTAACAACAATACTCAACTGACGACAAGAATATCACTAACTAACAACAATACTCAACTGACGACAAGAATATCACTAACTAACAACAATACTCAACTGACGACAAGAATATCACTAACTAACAACAATACTCAACTGACGACAAGAATATCACTAACTAACAACAATACTCAACTGACGACAAGAATATCACTAACTAACAACAATACTCAACTGACGACAAGAATATCACTAACTAACAACAATACTCAACTGACGACAAGAATATCACTAACTAACAACAATACTCAACTGACGACAAGAATATCACTAACAAACAACAATACTCAACTGACGACAAGAATATCACAAACAACAATACTCAACTGACGACAAGAATATCACTAACTAACAACAATACTCAACTGACGACAAGAATATCACTAACTAACAACAATACTCAACTGACGACAAGAATATCACTAACTAACAACAATACTCAACTGACGACAAGAATATCACTAACTAACAACAATACTCAACTGACGACAAGAATATCACTAACTAACAACAATACTCAACTGACGACAAGAATATCACTAACTAACAACAATACTCAACTGACGACAAGAATATCACTAACTAACAACAATACTCAACTGACGACAAGAATATCACTAACTAACAACAATACTCAACTGACGACAAGAATATCACTAACTAACAACAATACTCAACTGACGACAAGAATATCACTAACTAACAACAATACTCAACTGACGACAAGAATATCACTAACTAACAACAATACTCAACTGACGACAAGAATATCACTAACTAACAACAATACTCAACTGACGACAAGAATATCACTAACTAACAACAATACTCAACTGACGACAAGAATATCACTAACTAACAACAATACTCAACTGACGACAAGAATATCACTAACTAACAACAATACTCAACTGACGACAAGAATATCACTAACTAACAACAATACTCAACTGACGACAAGAATATCACTAACTAACAACAATACTCAACTGACGACAAGAATATCACTAACTAACAACAATACTCAACTGACGACAAGAATATCACTAACTAACAACAATACTCAACTGACGACAAGAATATCACTAACTAACAACAATACTCAACTGACGACAAGAATATCACTAACTAACAACAATACTCAACTGACGACAAGAATATCACTAACTAACAACAATACTCAACTGACGACAAGAATATCACTAACTAACAACAATACTCAACTGACGACAAGAATATCACTAACTAACAACAATACTCAACTGACGACAAGAATATCACTAACTAACAACAATACTCAACTGACGACAAGAATATCACTAACAAACAACAATACTCAACTGACGACAAGAATATCACTAACTAACAACAATACTCAACTGACGACAAGAATATCACTAACTAACAACAATACTCAACTGACGACAAGAATATCACTAACTAACAACAATACTCAACTGACGACAAGAATATCACTAACTAACAACAATACTCAACTGACGACAAGAATATCACTAACTAACAACAATACTCAACTGACGACAAGAATATCACTAACTAACAACAATACTCAACTGACGACAAGAATATCACTAACTAACAACAATACTCAACTGACGACAAGAATATCACTAACAAACAACAATACTCAACTGACGACAAGAATATCACTAACTAACAACAATACTCAACTGACGACAAGAATATCACTAACTAACAACAATACTCAACTGACGACAAGAATATCACTAACTAACAACAATACTCAACTGACGACAAGAATATCACTAACTAACAACAATACTCAACTGACGACAAGAATATCACTAACTAACAACAATACTCAACTGACGACAAGAATATCACTAACTAACAACAATACTCAACTGACGACAAGAATATCACTAACTAACAACAATACTCAACTGACGACAAGAATATCACTAACTAACAACAATACTCAACTGACGACAAGAATATCACTAACTAACAACAATACTCAACTGACGACAAGAATATCACTAACTAACAACAATACTCAACTGACGACAAGAATATCACTAACTAACAACAATACTCAACTGACGACAAGAATATCACTAACTAACAACAATACTCAACTGACGACAAGAATATCACTAACTAACAACAATACTCAACTGACGACAAGAATATCACTAACTAACAACAATACTCAACTGACGACAAGAATATCACTAACTAACAACAATACTCAACTGACGACAAGAATATCACTAACTAACAACAATACTCAACTGACGACAAGAATATCACTAACTAACAACAATACTCAACTGACGACAAGAATATCACTAACTAACAACAATACTCAACTGACGACAAGAATATCACTAACTAACAACAATACTCAACTGACGACAAGAATATCACTAACTAACAACAATACTCAACTGACGACAAGAATATCACTAACTAACAACAATACTCAACTGACGACAAGAATATCACTAACTAACAACAATACTCAACTGACGACAAGAATATCACTAACAAACAACAATACTCAACTGACGACAAGAATATCACTAACTAACAACAATACTCAACTGACGACAAGAATATCACTAACTAACAACAATACTCAACTGACGACAAGAATATCACTAACTAACAACAATACTCAACTGACGACAAGAATATCACTAACTAACAACAATACTCAACTGACGACAAGAATATCACTAACTAACAACAATACTCAACTGACGACAAGAATATCACTAACTAACAACAATACTCAACTGACGACAAGAATATCACTAACTAACAACAATACTCAACTGACGACAAGAATATCACTAACAAACAACAATACTCAACTGACGACAAGAATATCACTAACTAACAACAATACTCAACTGACGACAAGAATATCACTAACTAACAACAATACTCAACTGACGACAAGAATATCACTAACTAACAACAATACTCAACTGACGACAAGAATATCACTAACTAACAACAATACTCAACTGACGACAAGAATATCACTAACTAACAACAATACTCAACTGACGACAAGAATATCACTAACTAACAACAATACTCAACTGACGACAAGAATATCACTAACTAACAACAATACTCAACTGACGACAAGAATATCACTAACTAACAACAATACTCAACTGACGACAAGAATATCACTAACTAACAACAATACTCAACTGACGACAAGAATATCACTAACTAACAACAATACTCAACTGACGACAAGAATATCACTAACTAACAACAATACTCAACTGACGACAAGAATATCACTAACTAACAACAATACTCAACTGACGACAAGAATATCACTAACTAACAACAATACTCAACTGACGACAAGAATATCACTAACTAACAACAATACTCAACTGACGACAAGAATATCACTAACTAACAACAATACTCAACTGACGACAAGAATATCACTAACTAACAACAATACTCAACTGACGACAAGAATATCACTAACTAACAACAATACTCAACTGACGACAAGAATATCACTAACTAACAACAATACTCAACTGACGACAAGAATATCACTAACTAACAACAATACTCAACTGACGACAAGAATATCACTAACTAACAACAATACTCAACTGACGACAAGAATATCACTAACTAACAACAATACTCAACTGACGACAAGAATATCACTAACTAACAACAATACTCAACTGACGACAAGAATATCACTAACTAACAACAATACTCAACTGACGACAAGAATATCACTAACTAACAACAATACTCAACTGACGACAAGAATATCACTAACTAAAAACAATACTCAACTGACGACAAGAATATCACTAACTAACAACAATACTCAACTGACGACAAGAATATCACTAACTAACAACAATACTCAACTGACGACAAGAATATCACTAACTAACAACAATACTCAACTGACGACAAGAATATCACTAACTAACAACAATACTCAACTGACGACAAGAATATCACTAACTAACAACAATACTCAACTGACGACAAGAATATCACTAACTAACAACAATACTCAACTGACGACAAGAATATCACTAACTAACAACAATACTCAACTGACGACAAGAATATCACTAACTAACAACAATACTCAACTGACGACAAGAATATCACTAACTAACAACAATACTCAACTGACGACAAGAATATCACTAACTAACAACAATACTCAACTGAAAGAATAATATCACTATCTAACAACAATACTCAACTGACGACAAGAATATCACTAACTAACAACAATACTCAACTGACGACAAGAATATCACTAACTAACAACAATACTCAACTGACGACAAGAATATCACTAACTAACAACAATACTCAACTGACGACAAGAATATCACTAACTAACAACAATACTCAACTGACGACAAGAATATCACTAACTAACAACAATACTCAACTGACGACAAGAATATCACTAACTAACAACAATACTCAACTGACGACAAGAATATCACTAACTAACAACAATACTCAACTGACGACAAGAATATCACTAACTAACAACAATACTCAACTGACGACAAGAATATCACTAACTAACAACAATACTCAACTGACGACAAGAATATCACTAACTAACAACAATACTCAACTGACGACAAGAATATCACTAACTAACAACAATACTCAACTGACGACAAGAATATCACTAACTAACAACAATACTCAACTGACGACAAGAATATCACTAACTAACAACAATACTCAACTGACGACAAGAATATCACTAACTAACAACAATACTCAACTGACGACAAGAATATCACTAACTAACAACAATACTCAACTGACGACAAGAATATCACTAACTAACAACAATACTCAACTGACGACAAGAATATCACTAACTAACAACAATACTCAACTGACGACAAGAATATCACTAACTAACAACAATACTCAACTGACGACAAGAATATCACTAACTAACAACAATACTCAACTGACGACAAGAATATCACTAACTAACAACAATACTCAACTGACGACAAGAATATCACTAACTAAAACAACAATACTCAACTGACGACAAGAATATCACTAACTAACAACAATACTCAACTGACGACAAGAATATCACTAACTAACAACAATACTCAACTGACGACAAGAATATCACTAACTAACAACAATACTCAACTGACGACAAGAATATCACTAACTAACAACAATACTCAACTGACGACAAGAATATCACTAACTAACAACAATACTCAACTGACGACAAGAATATCACTAACTAACAACAATACTCAACTGACGACAAGAATATCACTAACTAACAACAATACTCAACTGACGACAAGAATATCACTAACTAACAACAATACTCAACTGACGACAAGAATATCACTAACTAACAACAATACTCAACTGACGACAAGAATATCACTAACTAACAACAATACTCAACTGACGACAAGAATATCACTAACTAACAACAATACTCAACTGACGACAAGAATATCACTAACTAACAACAATACTCAACTGACGACAAGAATATCACTAACTAACAACAATACTCAACTGACGACAAGAATATCACTAACTAACAACAATACTCAACTGACGACAAGAATATCACTAACTAACAACAATACTCAACTGACGACAAGAATATCACTAACTAACAACAATACTCAACTGACGACAAGAATATCACTAACTAACAACAATACTCAACTGACGACAGAATATATCACTAACAACAATACTCAACTGACGACAAGAATATCACTAACTAACAACAATACTCAACTGACGACAAGAATATCACTAACTAACAACAATACTCAACTGACGACAAGAATATCACTAACTAACAACAATACTCAACTGACGACAAGAATATCACTAACTAACAACAATACTCAACTGACGACAAGAATATCACTAACTAACAACAATACTCAACTGACGACAAGAATATCACTAACTAACAACAATACTCAACTGACGACAAGAATATCACTAACTAACAACAATACTCAACTGACGACAAGAATATCACTAACTAACAACAATACTCAACTGACGACAAGAATATCACTAACTAACAACAATACTCAACTGACGACAAGAATATCACTAACTAACAACAATACTCAACTGACGACAAGAATATCACTAACTAACAACAATACTCAACTGACGACAAGAATATCACTAACTAACAACAATACTCAACTGACGACAAGAATATCACTAACTAACAACAATACTCAACTGACGACAAGAATATCACTAACTAACAACAATACTCAACTGACGACAAGAATATCACTAACTAACAACAATACTCAACTGACGACAAGAATATCACTAACTAACAACAATACTCAACTGACGACAAGAATATCACTAACTAACAACAATACTCAACTGACGACAAGAATATCACTAACTAACAACAATACTCAACTGACGACAAGAATATCACTAACTAACAACAATACTCAACTGACGACAAGAATATCACTAACTAACAACAATACTCAACTGACGACAAGAATATCACTAACAAACAACAATACTCAACTGACGACAAGAATATCACTAACTAACAACAATACTCAACTGACGACAAGAATATCACTAACTAACAACAATACTCAACTGACGACAAGAATATCACTAACTAACAACAATACTCAACTGACGACAAGAATATCACTAACTAACAACAATACTCAACTGACGACAAGAATATCACTAACTAACAACAATACTCAACTGACGACAAGAATATCACTAACTAACAACAATACTCAACTGACGACAAGAATATCACTAACTAACAACAATACTCAACTGACGACAAGAATATCACTAACTAACAACAATACTCAACTGACGACAAGAATATCACTAACTAACAACAATACTCAACTGACGACAAGAATATCACTAACTAACAACAATACTCAACTGACGACAAGAATATCACTAACTAACAACAATACTCAACTGACGACAAGAATATCACTAACTAACAACAATACTCAACTGACGACAAGAATATCACTAACTAACAACAATACTCAACTGACGACAAGAATATCACTAACTAACAACAATACTCAACTGACGACAAGAATATCACTAACTAACAACAATACTCAACTGACGACAAGAATATCACTAACTAACAACAATACTCAACTGACGACAAGAATATCACTAACTAACAACAATACTCAACTGACGACAAGAATATCACTAACTAACAACAATACTCAACTGACGACAAGAATATCACTAACTAACAACAATACTCAACTGACGACGACAAGAATATCACTAACTAACAACAATACTCAACTGACGACAAGAATATCACTAACTAACAACAATACTCAACTGACGACAAGAATATCACTAACTAACAACAATACTCAACTGACGACAAGAATATCACTAACTAACAACAATACTCACTGACGACAAGAAACAACAATACTCAACTGACGACAAGAATATCACTAACTAACAACAATACTCAACTGACGACAAGAATATCACTAACTAACAACAATACTCAACTGACGACAAGAATATCACTAACTAACAACAATACTCAACTGACGACAAGAATATCACTAACTAACAACAATACTCAACTGACGACAAGAATATCACTAACTAACAACAATACTCAACTGACGACAAGAATATCACTAACTAACAACAATACTCAACTGACGACAAGAATATCACTAACTAACAACAATACTCAACTGACGACAAGAATATCACTAACTAACAACAATACTCAACTGACGACAAGAATATCACTAACTAACAACAATACTCAACTGACGACAAGAAGAATATCACTAACAAACAACAATACTCAACTGACGACAAGAATATCACTAACTAACAACAATACTCAACTGACGACAAGAATATCACTAACTAACAACAATACTCAACTGACGACAAGAATATCACTAACAAACAACAATACTCAACTGACGACAAGAATATCACTAACTAACAACAATACTCAACTGACGACAAGAATATCACTAACTAACAACAATACTCAACTGACGACAAGAATATCACTAACTAACAACAATACTCAACTGACGACAAGAATATCACTAACTAACAACAATACTCAACTGACGACAAGAATATCACTAACTAACAACAATACTCAACTGACGACAAGAATATCACTAACTAACAACAATACTCAACTGACGACAAGAATATCACTAACTAACAACAATACTCAACTGACGACAAGAATATCACTAACTAACAACAATACTCAACTGACGACAAGAATATCACTAACTAACAACAATACTCAACTGACGACAAGAATATCACTAACAAACAACAATACTCAACTGACGACAAGAATAGAACTAACTAAACAACAATACTCAACTGACGACAAGAATATCACTAACTAACAACAATACTCAACTGACGACAAGAATATCACTAACAAGAAAACAACAATACTCAACTGACGACAAGAATATCACTAACTAACAACAATACTCAACTGACGACAAGAATATCACTAACTAACAACAATACTCAACTGACGACAAGAATATCACTAACTAACAACAATACTCAACTGACGACAAGAATATCACTAACTAACAACAATACTCAACTGACGACAAGAATATCACTAACTAACAACAATACTCAACTGACGACAAGAATATCACTAACTAACAACAATACTCAACTGACGACAAGAATATCACTAACTAACAACAATACTCAACTGACGACAAGAATATCACTAACTAACAACAATACTCAACTGACGACAAGAATATCACTAACTAACAACAATACTCAACTGACGACAAGAATATCACTAACTAACAACAATACTCAACTGACGACAAGAATATCACTAACTAACAACAATACTCAACTGACGACAAGAATATCACTAACTAACAACAATACTCAACTGACGACAAGAATATCACTAACTAACAACAATACTCAACTGACGACAAGAATATCACTAACTAACAACAATACTCAACTGACGACAAGAATATCACTAACTAACAACAATACTCAACTGACGACAAGAATATCACTAACAAACAACAATACTCAACTGACGACAAGAATATCACTAACTAACAACAATACTCAACTGACGACAAGAATATCACTAACTAACAACAATACTCAACTGACGACAAGAATATCACTAACTAACAACAATACTCAACTGACGACAAGAATATCACTAACTAACAACAATACTCAACTGACGACAAGAATATCACTAACTAACAACAATACTCAACTGACGACAAGAATATCACTAACTAACAACAATACTCAACTGACGACAAGAATATCACTAACAACAATACTCAACTGACGACAAGAATATCACTAACTAACAACAATACTCAACTGACGAGAATATCACTAACTAACAACAATACTCAACTGACGACAAGAATATCACTAACAAACAACAATACTCAACTGACGACAAGAATATCACTAACTAACAACAATACTCAACTGACGACAAGAATATCACTAACTAACAACAATACTCAACTGACGACAAGAATATCACTAACTCAAACAACAATACTCAACTGACGACAAGAATATCACTAACTAACAACAATACTCAACTGACGACAAGAATATCACTAACTAACAACAATACTCAACTGACGACAAGAATATCACTAACTAACAACAATACTCAACTGACGACAAGAATATCACTAACTAACAACAATACTCAACTGACGACAAGAATATCACTAACTAACAACAATACTCAACTGACGACAAGAATATCACTAACTAACAACAATACTCAACTGACGACAAGAATATCACTAACTAACAACAATACTCAACTGACGACAAGAATATCACTAACAAACAACAATACTCAACTGACGACAAAGAATATAACTAACAACAACAATACTCAACTGACGACAAGAATATCACTAACTAACAACAATACTCAACTGACGACAAGAATATCACTAACTAACAACAATACTCAACTGACGACAAGAATATCACTAACTAACAACAATACTCAACTGACGACAAGAATATCACTAACTAACAACAATACTCAACTGACGACAAGAATATCACTAACAAACAACAATACTCAACTGACGACAAGAATATCACTAACTAACAACAATACTCAACTGACGACAAGAATATCACTAACTAACAACAATACTCAACTGACGACAAGAATATCACTAACTAACAACAATACTCAACTGACGACAAGAATATCACTAACTAACAACAATACTCAACTGACGACAAGAATATCACTAACTAACAACAATACTCAACTGACGACAAGAATATCACTAACTAACAACAATACTCAACTGACGACAAGAATATCACTAACTAACAACAATACTCAACTGACGACAAGAATATCACTAACTAACAACAATACTCAACTGACGACAAGAATATCACTAACTAACAACAATACTCAACTGACGACAAGAATATCACTAACTAACAACAATACTCAACTGACGACAAGAATATCACTAACTAACAACAATACTCAACTGACGACAAGAATATCACTAACTAACAACAATACTCAACTGACGACAAGAATATCACTAACTAACAACAACTCAACAACAATACTCAACTGACGACAAGAATATCACTAACTAACAACAATACTCAACTGACGACAAGAATATCACTAACTAACAACAATACTCAACTGACGACAAGAATATCACTAACTAACAACAATACTCAACTGACGACAAGAATATCACTAACTAACAACAATACTCAACTGACGACAAGAATATCACTAACTAACAACAATACTCAACTGACGACAAGAATATCACTAACTAACAACAATACTCAACTGACGACAAGAATATCACTAACTAACAACAATACTCAACTGACGACGACAAGAATATCACTAACTAACAACAATACTCAACTGACGACAAGAATATCACTAACTAACAACAATACTCAACTGACGACAAGAATAATATCACTAACAATACTCAACTGAAACAACAATACTCAACTGACGACAAGAATATCACTAACTAACAACAATACTCAACTGACGACAAGAATATCACTAACTAACAACAATACTCAACTGACGACAAGAATATCACTAACTAACAACAATACTCAACTGACGACAAGAATATCACTAACTAACAACAATACTCAACTGACGACAAGAATATCACTAACTAACAACAATACTCAACTGACGACAAGAATATCACTAACTAACAACAATACTCAACTGACGACAAGAATATCACTAACTAACAACAATACTCAACTGACGACAAGAATATCACTAACTAACAACAATACTCAACTGACGACAAGAATATCACTAACTAACAACAATACTCAACTGACGACAAGAATATCACTAACTAACAACAACTCAACTCAACTGACTAACTAACAAGAATATCACTAACTAACAACAATACTCAACTGACGACAAGAATATCACTAACTAACAACAACAATACTCAACTGACGACAAGAATATCACTAACTAACAACAATACTCAACTGACGACAAGAATATCACTAACTAACAACAACAATACTCAACTGACGACAAGAATATCACTAACTAACAACAATACTCAACTGACGACAAGAATATCACTAACTAACAACAATACTCAACTGACGACAAGAATATCACTAACTAACAACAATACTCAACTGACGACAAGAATATCACTAACTAACAACAATACTCAACTGACGACAAGAATATCACTAACTAACAACAATACTCAACTGACGACAAGAATATCACTAACTAACAACAATACTCAACTGACGACAAGAATATCACTAACTAACAACAATACTCAACTGACGACAAGAATATCACTAACTAACAACAATACTCAACTGACGACAAGAATATCACTAACTAACAACAATACTCAACTGACGACAAGAATATCACTAACTAACAACAATACTCAACTGACGACAAGAATATCACTAACAAACAACAATACTCAACTGACAACAATACTCAACTGACGACAAGAATATCACTAACTAACAACAATACTCAACTGACGACAAGAATATCACTAACTAACAACAATACTCAACTGACGACAAGAATATCACTAACTAACAACAATACTCAACTGACGACAAGAATATCACTAACTAACAACAATACTCAACTGACGACAAGAATATCACTAACAAACAACAATACTCAACTGACGACAAGAATATCACTAACTAACAACAATACTCAACTGACGACAAGAATATCACTAACTAACAACAATACTCAACTGACGACAAGAATATCACTAACATACAACAATACTCAACTGACGACAAGAATATCACTAACTAACAACAATACTCAACTGACGACAAGAATATCACTAACTAACAACAATACTCAACTGACGACAAGAATATCACTAACTAACAACAATACTCAACTGACGACAAGAATATCACTAACTAACAACAATACTCAACTGACGACAAGAATATCACTAACAAACAACAATACTCAACTGACGACAAGAATATCACTAACTAACAACAATACTCAACTGACGACAAGAATATCACTAACTAACAACAATACTCAACTGACGACAAGAATATCACTAACTAACAACAATACTCAACTGACGACAAGAATATCACTAACTAACAACAATACTCAACTGACGACAAGAATATCACTAACTAACAACAATACTCAACTGACGACAAGAATATCACTAACTAACAACAATACTCAACTGACGACAAGAATATCACTAACTGAACAACAATACTCAACTGACGACAAGAATATCACTAACTAACAACAATACTCAACTGACGACAAGAATATCACTAACTAACAACAATACTCAACTGACGACAAGAATATCACTAACTAACAACAATACTCAACTGACGACAAGAATATCACTAACAAACAACAATACTCAACTGACGACAAGAATATCACTAACTAACAACAATACTCAACTGACGACAAGAATATCACTAACAACAATAACAACAATACTCAACTGACGACAAGAATATCACTAACTAACAACAATACTCAACTGACGACAAGAATATCACTAACTAACAAACAATACTCAACTGACAACAACAATACTCAACTGACACTAACTAACAAACAACAATACTCAACTGACGACAAGAATATCACTAACTAACAACAATACTCAACTGACGACAAGAATATCACTAACTAACAACAATACTCAACTGACGACAAGAATATCACTAACAACAATACTCAACTGACGACAAGAATATCACTAACTAACAACAATACTCAACTGACGACAAGAATATCACTAACTAACAACAATACTCAACTGACGACAAGAATATCACTAACTAACAACAATACTCAACTGACGACAAGAATATCACTAACTAACAACAATACTCAACTGACGACAAGAATATCACTAACTAACAACAATACTCAACTGACGACAAGAATATCACTAACTAACAACAATACTCAACTGACGACAAGAATATCACTAACTAACAACAATACTCAACTGACGACAAGAATATCACTAACTAACAACAATACTCAACTGACGACAAGAATATCACTAACTAACAACAATACTCAACTGACGACAAGAATATCACTAACTAACAACAATACTCAACTGACGACAAGAATATCACTAACTAACAACAATACTCAACTGACGACAAGAATATCACTAACTAACAACAATACTCAACTGACGACAAGAATATCACTAACTAACAACAATACTCAACTGACGACAAGAATATCACTAACTAACAACAATACTCAACTGACGACAAGAATATCACTAACAAACAACAATACTCAACTGACAAGAATACTAACTAACAATACTCAACTGACGACAAGAATATCACTAACAACAATACTCAACTGACGACAAGAATATCACTAACTAACAACAATACTCAACTGACGACAAGAATATCACTAACTAACAACAATACTCAACTGACGACAAGAATATCACTAACTAACAACAATACTCAACTGACGACAAGAATATCACTAACTAACAACAATACTCAACTGACGACAAGAATATCACTAACAACTGACGACAAGAATATCACTAACAACAATACTCAACTGACGACAAGAATATCACTAACTAACAACAATACTCAACTGACGACAAGAATATCACTAACAAACAACAATACTCAACTGACGACAAGAATATCACTAACTAACAACAATACTCAACTGACGACAAGAATATCACTAACTAACAACAATACTCAACTGACGACAAGAATATCACTAACTAACAACAATACTCAACTGACGACAAGAATATCACTAACTGACAACAATACTCAACTGACGACAAGAATATCACTAACTAACAACAATACTCAACTGACGACAAGAATATCACTAACTAACAACAATACTCAACTGACGACAAGAATATCACTAACTAACAACAATACTCAACTGACGACAAGAATATCACTAACTAACAACAATACTCAACTGACGACAAGAATATCACTAACTAACAACAATACTCAACTGACGACAAGAATATCACTAACTACTCAACAACAATACTCAACTGACGACAAGAATATCACTAACAAACAACAATACTCAACTGACGACAAGAATATCACTAACTAACAACAATACTCAACTGACGACAAGAATATCACTAACTAACAACAATACTCAACTGACGACAAGAATATCACTAACAAACAACAATACTCAACTGACGACAAGAATATCACTAACTAACAACAATACTCAACTGACGACAAGAATATCACTAACTAACAACAATACTCAACTGACGACAAGAATATCACTAACTAACAACAATACTCAACTGACTCAACTGACTAACTAACAACAATACTCAACTGACGACAAGAATATCACTAACTAACAACAATACTCAACTGACGACAAGAATATCACTAACTAACAACAATACTCAACTGACGACAAGAATATCACTAACTAACAACAATACTCAACTGACGACAAGAATATCACTAACTAAAACAATATCACTGACGACAAGAATATCACTAACAACAACACTACTCAACTGACGACAAGAATATCACTAACTAACTAAACAATACTCAACTGACGACAAGAATATCACTAACTAACAACAATACTCAACTGACGACAAGAATATCACTAACTAACAACAATACTCAACTGACGACAAGAATATCACTAACTAACAACAATACTCAACTGACGACAAGAATATCACTAACTAACAACAATACTCAACTGACGACAAGAATATCACTAACAACAATACTCAACTGACGACAAGAATATCACTAACTAACAACAATACTCAACTGACGACAAAGAATATCACTAACTAACAACAATACTCAACTGACGACAAGAATATCACTAACTAACAACAATACTCAACTGACGACAAGAATATCACTAACTAACAACAATACTCAACTGACGACAAGAATATCACTAACTAACAACAATACTCAACTGACGACAAGAATATCACTAACTAACAACAATACTCAACTGACGACAAGAATATCACTAACTAACAACAATACTCAACTGACGACAAGAATATCACTAACTAACAACAATACTCAACTGACGACAAGAATATCACTAACTAACAACAATACTCAACTGACGACAAGAATATCACTAACTAACAACAATACTCAACTGACGACAAGAATATCACTAACTAACAACAATACTCAACTGACGACAAGAATATCACTAACTAACAACAATACTCAACTGACGACAAGAATATCACTAACTAACAACAATACTCAACTGACGACAAGAATATCACTAACTAACAACAATACTCAACTGACGACAAGAATATCACTAACTAACAACAATACTCAACTGACGACAAGAATATCACTAACAAACAACAATACTCAACTGACGACAAGAATATCACTAACTAACAACAATACTCAACTGACGACAAGAATATCACTAACAAACAACAATACTCAACTGACGACAAGAATATCACTAACTAAACAACAATACTCAACTGACGACAAGAATATCACTAACTAACAACAATACTCAACTGACGACAAGAATATCACTAACTAACAACAATACTCAACTGACGACAAGAATATCACTAACTAACAACAATACTCAACTGACGACAAGAATATCACTAACTAACAACAATACTCAACTGACGACAAGAGTATCAGTAACTCTACAACAATACTCAACTGACGACAAGAATATCACTAACTAACAACAATACTCAACTGACGACAAGAATATCACTAACTAACAACAATACTCAACTGACGACAAGAATATCACTAACTAACAACAATACTCAACTGACGACAAGAATATCACTAACTAACAACAATACTCAACTGACGACAAGAATATCACTAACTCAACAACAATACTCAACTGACGACAAGAATATCACTAACTAACAACAATACTCAACTGACGACAAGAATATCACTAACTAACAACAATACTCAACTGACGACAAGAATATCACTAACTAACAACAATACTCAACTGACGACAAGAATATCACTAACTAACAACAATACTCAACTGACGACAAGAATATCACTAACTAACAACAATACTCAACTGACGACAAGAATATCACTAACTAACAACAATACTCAACTGACGACAAGAATATCACTAACTAACAACAATACTCAACTGACGACAAGAATATCACTAACTAACAACAATACTCAACTGACGACAAGAATATCACTAACTAACAACAATACTCAACTGACGACAAGAATATCACTAACTAACAACAATACTCAACTGACGACAAGAATATCACTAACTAACAACAATACTCAACTGACGACAAGAATATCACTAACTAACAACAATACTCAACTGACGACAAGAATATCACTAACTAACAACAATACTCAACTGACGACAAGAATATCACTCACTAAACAACAACAACTGACGACAATATCACTAACTAACAACAATATCAACTGACGAAAGAAATCACTAACAATACTCAACTGACGAAGAAAGAATATCACTAACTCAACTGACGACAACAATAACTAACAACTCAACTGACGACAAGAATATCACTAACTAACAACAATACTCAACTGACGACAAGAATATCACTAACTAACAACAATACTCAACTGACGACAAGAATATCACTAACTAACAACAATACTCAACTGACGACAAGAATATCACTAACTAACAACAATACTCAACTGACGACAAGAATATCACTAACAAACAACAATACTCAACTGACGACAAGAATATCACTAACAAACAACAATACTCAACTGACGACAAGAATATCACTAACTAACAACAATACTCAACTGACGACAAGAATATCACTAACTAACAACAATACTCAACTGACGACAAGAATATCACTAACTAACAACAATACTCAACTGACGACAAGAATATCACTAACTAACAACAATACTCAACTGACGACAAGAATATCACTAACTAACAACAATACTCAACTGACGACAAGAATATCACTAACTAACAACAATACTCAACTGACGACAAGAATATCACTAACTAACAACAATACTCAACTGACGACAAGAATATCACTAACAAACAACAATACTCAACTGACGACAAGAATATCACTAACTAACAACAATACTCAACTGACGACAAGAATATCACTAACTAACAACAATACTCAACTGACGACAAGAATATCACTAACTAACAACAATACTCAACTGACGACAAGAATATCACTAACAAACAACAATACTCAACTGACGACAAGAATATCACTAACTAACAACAATACTCAACTGACGACAAGAATATCACTAACTAACAACAATACTCAACTGACAAGAATATCACTAACAAACAACAATACTCAACTGACGACAAGAACGACAAGAATATCACTAACAAACAACAATACTCAACTGACGACAAGAATATCACTAACAAACAACAATACTCAACTGACGACAAGAATATCACTAACTAACAACAATACTCAACTGATAACAAGAATATCACTAACTAACAACAATACTTAACTGACGACGAGAATATCACTAACTAACAACAATACTCAACTGACGACAAGAATATCACTAACTAACAACAATACTCAACTGACGACAAGAATATCACTAACTAACAACAATACTCAACTGACGACAAGAATATCACTAACTAACAACAATACTCAACTGACGACAAGAATATCACTAACTAACAACAATACTCAACTGACGACAAGAATATCACTAACTAACAACAATACTCAACTGACGACAAGAATATCACTAACTAACAACAATACTCAACTGACGACAAGAATATCACTAACTAACAACAATACTCAACTGACGACAAGAATATCACTAACTAACAACAATACTCAACTGACGACAAGAATATCACTAACTAACAATATCACTAAATAACAACAACTCAACTGACGACAAGAATATCACTAACTAACAACAATACTCAACTGACGACAAGAATATCACTAACTAACAACAATACTCAACTGACGACAAGAATATCACTAACTAACAACAATACTCAACTGACGACAAGAATATCACTAACAAACAACAATACTCAACTGACGACAAGAATATCACTAACTAACAACAACAATACTCAACTGACGACAAGAATATCACTAACTAACAACAATACTCAACTGAC
Organism: Tachypleus tridentatus; assembly: GCF_004210375.1. Taxonomy (NCBI): domain Eukaryota; kingdom Metazoa; phylum Arthropoda; class Merostomata; order Xiphosura; family Limulidae; genus Tachypleus; species Tachypleus tridentatus. The sequence goes on along the minus strand of NW_027467782.1, from coordinate 6,242,737 downwards.
GACAAGAATATCACTAACTAACAACAATACTCAACTGACGACAAGAATATCACTAACTAACAACAATACTCAACTGACGACAAGAATATCACTAACTAACAACAATACTCAACTGACGACAAGAATATCACTAACTAACAACAATACTCAACTGACGACAAGAATATCACTAACTAACAACAATACTCAACTGACGACAAGAATATCACTAACTAACAACAATACTCAACTGACGACAAGAATATCACTAACTAACTAACTAACAATACTCAACTGACGACAAGAATATCACTAACAAACAACAATACTCAACTGACGACAAGAATATCACTAACTAACAACAATACTCAACTGACTAACTAACAACAATACTACTGACGACACTAATCACTAACAACAATACTCAACTGACGACAAGAATATCACTAACTAACAACAATACTCAACTGACGACAAGAATATCACTAACTAACAACAATACTCAACTGACGACAAGAATATCACTAACTAACAACAACAACAATACTCAACTGACGACAAGAATATCACTAACTAACAACAATACTCAACTGACGACAAGAATATCACTAACTAACAACAATACTCAACTGACGACAAGAATATCACTAACAAGAATAACAACAATACTCAACTGACGACAAGAATATCACTAACTAACAACAATACTCAACTGACGACAAGAATATCACTAACTAACAACAATACTCAACTGACGACAAGAATATCACTAACTAACAACAATACTCAACTGACGACAAGAATATCACTAACTAACAACAATACTCAACTGACGACAAGAATATCACTAACTAACAACAATACTCAACTGACGACAAGAATATCACTAACAAACAACAATACTCAACTGACGACAAGAATATCACTAACTAACAACAATACTCAACTGACGACAAGAATATCACTAACTAACAACAATACTCAACTGACGACAAGAATATCACTAACTAACAACAATACTCAACTGACGACAAGAATATCAACTGACGACACTAACAAACAACAATACTCAACTGACGACAAGAATATCACTAACTAACAACAATACTCAACTGACGACAAGAATATCACTAACTAACAACAATACTCAACTGACGACAAGAATATCACTAACTAACAACAATACTCAACTGACGACAAGAATATCACTAACTAACAACAATACTCAACTGACGACAAGAATATCACTAACAAACAACAATACTCAACTGACGACAAGAATATCACTAACAAACAACAATACTCAACTGACGACAATATCAATAACTAACAACTGACGACAAGAATATCACTAACTGACGACAAGAATATCACTAACTGACAACAAGAATATCACTAACTAACAACAATACTCAACTGACAAGAATATCACTAACAAACAACAATACTCAACTGACGACAAGAATATCACAAACTAACAACAATACTCAACTGACGACAAGAATATCACTAACTAACAACAATACTCAACTGACGACAAGAATATCACTAACTAACAACAATACTCAACTGACGACAAGAATATCACTAACTAACAACAATACTCAACTGACGACAACTAACTAACAACAATATCACTAATATAACAACAATACTCAACTGACGACAAGAATATCACTAACTAACAACAATACTCAACTGACGACAAGAATATCACTAACTAACAACAATACTCAACTGACGACAAGAATATCACTAACTAACAACAATACTCAACTGACAACAAGAATATCACTAACAAGAACAATACTCAACTGACGACAAGAATATCACTAACTAACAACAATACTCAACTGACGACAAGAATATCACTAACTAACAACAATACTCAACTGACGACAAGAATATCACTAACTAACAACAATACTCAACTGACGACAAGAATATCACTAACTAACAACAATACTCAACTGACGACAAGAATATCACTAACTAACAACAATACTCAACTGACGACAAGAATATCACTAACTAACAACAATACTCAACTGACGACAAGAATATCACTAACTAACAACAATACTCAACTGACGACAAGAATATCACTAACTAACAACAATACTCAACTGACGACAAGAATATCACTAACTAACAACAATACTCAACTGACGACAAGAATATCACTAACAAACAACAATACTCAACTGACGACAAGAATATCACTAACTAACAACAATACTCAACTGACGACAAGAATATCACTAACTCAACTGAACAACAATACTCAACTGACGACAAGAATATCACTAACAACTGAACAACAATACTCAACTGACGACAAGAATATCACTAACTAACAACAATACTCAACTGACGACAAGAATATCACTAACTAACAACAATACTCAACTGACGACAAGAATATCACTAACAAACAACAATACTCAACTGACGACAAGAATATCACTAACTAACAACAATACTCAACTGACGACAAGAATATCACTAACAAACAACAATACTCAACTGACGACAAGAATATCACTAACTAACAACAATACTCAACTGACGACAAGAATATCACTAACTAACAACAATACTCAACTGACGACAAGAATATCACTAACAAACAACAATACTCAACTGACGACAAGAATATCATAATCACTCAACTGACTAACAACAATACTCAACTGACGACAAGAATATCACTAACTAACAACAATACTCAACTGACGACAAGAATATCACTAACAAACAACAATACTCAACTGACGACAAGAATATCACTAACTAACAACAATACTCAACTGACGACAAGAATATCACTAACTAACAACAATACTCAACTGACAACAAGAGTATCAGTAACTCTACAACAATACTCAACTGACGACAAGAATATCACTAAATAACAACAATACTCAACTGACGACAAGAATATCACTAACTAACAACAATACTCAACTGACGACAAGAATATCACTAACTAACAACAATACTCAACTGACGACAAGAATATCACTAACTAACAACAATACTCAACTGACGACAAGAATATCACTAACTAACAACAATACTCAACTGACGACAAGAATATCACTAACTCAACTGAACAACAATACTCAACTGACGACAAGAATATCACTAACAAACAACAATACTCAACTGACGACAAGAATATCACTAACTAACAACAATACTCAACTGACGACAAGAATATCACTAACTAACAACAATACTCAACTGACGACAAGAATATCACTAACACTAACAAACAATACTCAACTGACGACAAGAATATCACTAACAAACAACAAACTCAACTGACGAACAAATATCACTCATACTGACTGACAACAAGAATATCACTAACTAACAACAATACTCAACTGACGACAAGAATATCACTAACAAACAACAATACTCAACTGACGACAAGAATATCACTAACTAACAACAATACTCAACTGACGACAAGAATATCACTAACTAACAACAATACTCAACTGACGACAAGAATATCACTAACAAACAACAATACTCAACTGACGACAAGAATATCACTAACTAACAACAATACTCAACTGAACAAGAATAACTAACTAACAACTGACGACAAGAATATCACTAACTAACAACAATACTCAACTGACGACAAGAATATCACTAACAAACAACAATACTCAACTGACGACAAGAATATCACTAACAAACAACAATACTCAACTGACGACAAGAATATCACTAACTAACAACAATACTCAACTGACGACAAGAATATCACTAACTAACTAACAACAATACTCAACTGACGACAAGAATATCACTAACTAACAACAATACTCAACTGACGACAAGAATATCACTAACTAACAACAATACTCAACTGACGACAAGAATATCACTAACAAACAACAATACTCAACTGACGACAAGAATATCACTAACTAACAACAATACTCAACTGACGACAAGAATATCACTAACAAACAACAATACTCAACTGACGACAAGAATATCACTAACTAACAACAATACTCAACTGACGACAAGAATATCACTAACACTAAACAACAATACTCAACTGACGACAAGAATATCACTAACTAACAACAATACTCAACTGACGACAAGAATATCACTAACTAACAACAATACTCAACTGACGACAAGAATATCACTAACTAACAACAATACTCAACTGACGACAAGAATATCACTAACTAACAACAATACTCAACTGACGACAAGAATATCACTAACTAACAACAATACTCAACTGACGACAAGAATATCACTAACTAACAACAATACTCAAACAAGAATAACAATACTCAACTGACGACAACAAGAATATCACTAACTAACAACAATACTCAACTGACGACAAGAATATCACTAACAAACAACAATACTCAACTGACGACAAGAATATCACTAACTAACAACAATACTCAACTGACGACAAGAATATCACTAACTAACAACAATACTCAACTGACGACAAGAATATCACTAACTAACAACAATACTCAACTGACGACAAGAATATCACTAACTAACAACAATACTCAACTGACGACAAGAATATCACTAACTAACAACAATACTCAACTGACGACAAGAATATCACTAACTAACAACAATACTCAACTGACGACAAGAAATACTAACTAACTAACAACAATACTCAACTCAACTGACGACAAGAATATCACTAACTAACAACAATACTCAACTGACGACAAGAATATCACTAACTAACAACAATACTCAACTGACGACAAGAATATCACTAACTAACAACAATACTCAACTGACGACAAGAATATCACTAACTAACAACAATACTCAACTGACGACAAGAATATACTAACTAACAACTACTCAACTGACGACAAGAATATCACTAACTAACAACAATACTCAACTGACGACAAGAACACTAACTAACAACAATACTCAACTGACGACAAGAATAACAATACTCAACTGACGACAAGAATATCACTAACTAACAACAATACTCAACTGACGACAAGAATATCACTAACTAACAACAATACTCAACTGACGACAAGAATATCACTAACTAACAACAATACTCAACTGACGACAAGAATATCACTAACAACAATACTCAACTGACGACAAGAATATCACTAACTAACAACAATACTCAACTGACGACAAGAATATCACTAACAAACAACAATACTCAACTGACGACAAGAATATCACTAACAAACAACAATACTCAACTGACGACAAGAATATCACTAACAACAATACTCAACAACAATACTCAACTGACAACAATAATATCACTAACTAACAACAATACTCAACTCACGACAAGAATATCACTAACTAACAACAATACTCAACTGACGACAAGAATATCACTAAGAAACAACAATACTCAACTGACGACAAGAATATCACTAACTAACAACAATACTCAACTGACGACAAGAATATCACTAACTAACAACAATACTCAACTGACGACAAGAATATCACTAACTAACAACAATACTCAACTGACGACAAGAATATCACTAACTAACAACAATACTCAACTGACGACAAGAATATCACTAACTAACAACAATACTCAACTGACGACAAGAATATCACTAACTAACAACAATACTCAACTGACGACAAGAATATCACTAACTAACAACAATACTCAACTGACGACAAGAATATCACTAACAAACAACAATACTCAACTGACGACAAGAATATCACTAACTAACAACAAATACTCAACTGACGACAAGAATATCACTAACTAACAACAACAACAATACTCAACTGACGACAAGAATATCACTAACAAACAACAATACTCAACTGACGACAAGAATATCACTAACTAACAACAATACTCAACTGACGACAAGAATATCACTAACTAACAACAATACTCAACTGACGACAAGAATATCACTAACTAACAACAATACTCAACTGACGACAAGAATATCACTAACTAACAACAATACTCAACTGACGACAAGAATATCACTAACTAACAACAATACTCAACTGACGACAAGAATATCACTAACTAACAACAATACTCAACTGACGACAAGAATATCACTAACTAACAACAATACTCAACTGACGACAAGAATATCACTAACTAACAACAATACTCAACTGACGACAAGAATATCACTAACTAACAACAATACTCAACTGACGACAAGAATATCACTAACTAACAACAATACTCAACTGACGACAAGAATATCACTAACTAACAACAATACTCAACTGACGACAAGAATATCACTAACTAACAACAATACTCAACTGACGACAAGAATATCACTAACAAACAACAATACTCAACTGACGACAAGAATATCACTAACTAACAACAATACTCAACTGACGACAAGAATATCACTAACTAACAACAATACTCAACTGACGACAAGAATATCACTAACTAACAACAATACTCAACTGACGACAAGAATATCACTAACTAACAACAATACTCAACTGACGACAAGAATATCACTAACTAACAACAATACTCAACTGACGACAAGAATATCACTAACTAACAACAATACTCAACTGACGACAAGAATATCACTAACTAACAACAATACTCAACTGACGACAAGAATATCACTAACTAACAACAATACTCAACTGACGACAAGAATATCACTAACTAACAACAATACTCAACTGACGACAAACAATATATCACTAACAAACAACAATACTCAACTGACGACAAGAATATCACTAACTAACAACAATACTCAACTGACGACAAGAATATCACTAACTAACAACAATACTCAACTGACGACAAGAATATCACTAACTAACAACAATACTCAACTGACGACAAGAATATCACTAACTAACAACAATACTCAACTGACGACAAGAATAATAACAACTCAACTGACGACAAGAATATCACTAACTAACAACAATACTCAACTGACGACAAGAATATCACTAACTAACAACAATACTCAACTGACGACAAGAATATCACTAACAAACAACAATACTCAACTGACGACAAGAATATCACTAACTAACAACAATACTCAACTGACGACAAGAATATCACTAACAAACAACAATACTCAACTGACGACAAGAATATCACTAACTAACAACAATACTCAACTGACGACAAGAATATCACTAACTAACAACAATACTCAACTGACGACAAGAATATCACTAACTAACAACAATACTCAACTGACGACAAGAATATCACTAACTAACAACAATACTCAACTGACGACAAGAATATCACTAACTAACAACAATACTCAACTGACGACAAGAATATCACTAACTAACAACAATACTCAACTGACGACAAGAATATCACTAACTAACAACAATACTCAACTGACTCAACTGGCGACAAGAATATCACTAACTAACAACAACACTCAACTGACGACAACTGACGACAACTGACGACAAGAATATCACTAACTAACAACAATACTCAACTGACGACAAGAATATCACTAACTAACAACAATACTCAACTGACGACAAGAATATCACTAACTAACAACAACAATACTCAACTGACGACAAGAATATCACTAACTAACAACAATACTCAACTGACGACAAGAATATCACTAACTAACAACAATACTCAACTGACGACAAGAATATCACTAACTAACAACAATACTCAACTGACGACAAGAATATCACTAACTAACAACAATACTCAACTGACGACAAGAATATCACTAACTAACAACAATACTCAACTGACGACAAGAATATCACTAACTAACAACAATACTCAACTGACAAGAATATCACTAAAACAACAATACTCAACTGACGACAAGAATATCACTAACTAACAACAATACTCAACTGACGACAAGAATATCACTAACTAACAACAATACTCAACTGACAACAAGAATATCACTAACTAACAACAATACTCAACTGACGACAAGAATATCACTAACTAACAACAATACTCAACTGACGACAAGAATATCACTAACTAACAACAATACTCAACTGACGACAAGAATATCACTAACAAACAACAATACTCAACTGACGACAAGAATATCACTAACAAGAATAACAACAATACTCAACTGACGACAAGAATATCACTAACTAACAACAATACTCAACTGACGACAAGAATATCACTAACAAACAACAATACTCAACTGACGACAAGAATATCACTAACTAACAACAATACTCAACTGACGACAAGAATATCACTAACTAACAACAATACTCAACTGACGACAAGAATATCACTAACTAACAACAATACTCAACTGACGACAAGAATATCACTAACTAACAACAATACTCAACTGACGACAAGAATATCACTAACTAACAACAATACTCAACTGACGACAAGAATATCACTAACTAACAACAATACTCAACTGACGACAAGAATATCACTAACTAACAACAATACTCAACTGACGACAAGAATATCACTAACTAACAACAATACTCAACTGACGACAAGAATATCACTAACTAACAACAATACTCAACTGACGACAAGAATATCACTAACTAACAACAATACTCAACTGACGACAAGAATATCACTAACTAACAACAATACTCAACTGACGACAAGAATATCACTAACTAACAACAATACTCAACTGACGACAAGAATATCACTAACTAACAACAATACTCAACTGACGACAAGAATATCACTAACTAACAACAATACTCAACTGACGACAAGAATATCACTAACTAACAACAATACTCAACTGACGACAAGAATATCACTAACTAACAACAATACTCAACTGACGACAAGAATATCACTAACTAACAACAATACTCAACTGACGACAAGAATATCACTAACTAACAACAATACTCAACTGACGACAAGAATATCACTAACTAACAACAATACTCAACTGACGACAAGAATATCACTAACTAACAACAATACTCAACTGACGACAAGAATATCACTAACAAACAACAATACTCAACTGACGACAAGAATATCACTAACTAACAACAATACTCAACTGACGACAAGAATATCACTAACTAACAACAATACTCAACTGACGACAAGAATATCACTAACTAACAACAATACTCAACTGACGACAAGAATATCACTAACTAACAACAATACTCAACTGACGACAAGAATATCACTAACTAACAACAATACTCAACTGACGACAAGAATATCACTAACTAACAACAATACTCAACTGACGACAAGAATATCACTAACTAACAACAATACTCAACTGACGACAAGAATATCACTAACTAACAACAATACTCAACTGACGACAAGAATATCACTAACTAACAACAATACTCAACTGACGACAAGAATATCACTAACTAACAACAATACTCAACTGACGACAAGAATATCACTAACTAACAACAATACTCAACTGACGACTAAGAATATCACTAACTAACAACAATACTCAACTGACGACAAGAATATCACTAACTAACAACAATACTCAACTGACGACAAGAATATCACTAACTAACAACAATACTCAACTGACGACAAGAATATCACTAACTAACAACAATACTCAACTGACGACAAGAATATCACTAACTAACAACAATACTCAACTGACGACAAGAATATCACTAACTAACAACAATACTCAACTGACGACAAGAATATCACTAACTAACAACAATACTCAACTGACGACAAGAATATCACTAACTAACAACAATACTCAACTGACGACAAGAATATCACTAACTAACAACAATACTCAACTGACGACAAGAATATCACTAACTAACAACAATACTCAACTGACGACAAGAATATCACTAACTAACAACAATACTCAACTGACGACAAGAATATCACTAACTAACAACAATACTCAACTGACGACAAGAATATCACTAACTAACAACAATACTCAACTGACGACAAGAATATCACTAACTAACAACAATACTCAACTGACGACAAGAATATCACTAACTAACAACAATACTCAACTGACGACAAGAATATCACTAACAAACAACAATACTCAACTGACGACAAGAATATCACTAACTAACAACAATACTCAACTGACGACAAGAATATCACTAACTAACAACAATACTCAACTGACGACAAGAATATCACTAACTAACAACAATACTCAACTGACGACAAGAATATCACTAACTAACAACAATACTCAACTGACGACAAGAATATCACTAACTAACAACAATACTCAACTGACGACAAGAATATCACTAACTAACAACAATACTCAACTGACGACAAGAATATCACTAACTAACAACAATACTCAACTGACGACAAGAATATCACTAACAAACAACAATACTCAACTGACGACAAGAATATCACTAACTAACAACAATACTCAACTGACGACAAGAATATCACTAACTAACAACAATACTCAACTGACGACAAGAATATCACTAACTAACAACAATACTCAACTGACGACAAGAATATCACTAACTAACAACAATACTCAACTGACGACAAGAATATCACTAACTAACAACAATACTCAACTGACGACAAGAATATCACTAACTAACAACAATACTCAACTGACGACAAGAATATCACTAACTAACAACAATACTCAACTGACGACAAGAATATCACTAACTAACAACAATACTCAACTGACGACAAGAATATCACTAACAAACAACAATACTCAACTGACGACAAGAATATCACTAACTAACAACAATACTCAACTGACGACAAGAATATCACTAACTAACAACAATACTCAACTGACGACAAGAATATCACTAACTAACAACAATACTCAACTGACGACAAGAATATCACTAACTAACAACAATACTCAACTGACGACAAGAATATCACTAACAAACAACAATACTCAACTGACGACAAGAATATCACTAAGAAACAACAATACTCAACTGACGACAAGAATATCACTAACTAACAACAATACTCAACTGACGACAAGAATATCACTAACTAACAACAATACTCAACTGACGACAAGAATATCATCACTAACTGACGACAACAACAATACTCAACTGACGACTGACGAAGAATATCACTAACTAACAACAATACTCAACTGACGACAAGAATATCACTAACTCAACTGAACAACAATACTCAACTGACGACAAGAATATCACTAACTAACAACAATACTCAACTGACGACAAGAATATCACTAACTAACAACAATACTCAACTGAACAACAATACTCAACTGACGACAAGAATATCACTAACTAACAACAATACTCAACTGACGACAAGAATATCACTAACTAACAACAATACTCAACTGACGACAAGAATATCACTAACTAACAACAATACTCAACTGACGACAAGAATATCACTAACTAACAACAATACTCAACTGACGACAAGAATATCACTAACTAACAACAATACTCAACTGACGACAAGAATATCACTAACAAACAACAATACTCAACTGACGACAAGAATATCACTAACTAACAACAATACTCAACTGACGACAAGAATATCACTAACTAACAACAATACTCAACTGACGACAAGAATATCACTAACTAACAACAATACTCAACTGACGACAAGAATATCACTAACTAACAACAATACTCAACTGACGACAAGAATATCACTAACTAACAACAATACTCAACTGACGACAAGAATATCACTAACTAACAACAATACTCAACTGACGACAAGAATATCACTAACTAACAACAATACTCAACTGACGACAAGAATATCACTAACTAACAACAATACTCAACTGACGACAAGAATATCACTAACTAACAACAATACTCAACTGACGACAAGAATATCACTAACTAACAACAATACTCAACTGACGACAAGAATATCACTAACAAACAACAATACTCAACTGACGACAAGAATATCACTAACTAACAACAATACTCAACTGACGACAAGAATATCACTAACTAACAACAATACTCAACTGACGACAAGAATATCACTAACAAACAACAATACTCAACTGACGACAAGAATATCACTAACTAACAACAATACTCAACTGACGACAAGAATATCACTAACTAACAACAATACTCAACTGACGACAAGAATATCACTAACTAACAACAATACTCAACTGACGACAAGAATATCACTAACTAACAACAATACTCAACTGACGACAAGAATATCACTAACTAACAACAATACTCAACTGACGACAAGAATATCACTAACTAACAACAATACTCAACTGACGACAAGAATATCACTAACTAACAACAATACTCAACTGACGACAAGAATATCACTAACTAACAACAATACTCAACTGACGACAAGAATATCACTAACTAACAACAATACTCAACTGACGACAAGAATATCACTAACTAACAACAATACTCAACTGACGACAAGAATATCACTAACTAACAACAATACTCAACTGACGACAAGAATATCACTAACTAACAACAATACTCAACTGACGACAAGAATATCACTAACTAACAACAATACTCAACTGACGACAAGAATATCACTAACAAACAACAATACTCAACTGACGACAAGAATATCACTAACTAACAACAATACTCAACTGACGACAAGAATATCACTAACTAACAACAATACTCAACTGACGACAAGAATATCACTAACTAACAACAATACTCAACTGACGACAAGAATATCACTAACTAACAACAATACTCAACTGACGACAAGAATATCACTAACTAACAACAATACTCAACTGACGACAAGAATATCACTAACTAACAACAATACTCAACTGACGACAAGAATATCACTAACTAACAACAATACTCAACTGACGACAAGAATATCACTAACTAACAACAATACTCAACTGACGACAAGAATATCACTAACTAACAACAATACTCAACTGACGACAAGAATATCACTAACTAACAACAATACTCAACTGACGACAAGAATATCACTAACTAACAACAATACTCAACTGACGACAAGAATATCACTAACTAACAACAATACTCAACTGACGACAAGAATATCACTAACAAACAACAATACTCAACTGACGACAAGAATATCACTAACTAACAACAATACTCAACTGACGACAAGAATATCACTAACTAACAACAATACTCAACTGACGACAAGAATATCACTAACTAACAACAATACTCAACTGACGACAAGAATATCACTAACTAACAACAATACTCAACTGACGACAAGAATATCACTAACTAACAACAATACTCAACTGACGACAAGAATATCACTAACAAACAACAATACTCAACTGACGACAAGAATATCACTAACTAACAACAATACTCAACTGACGACAAGAATATCACTAACTAACAACAATACTCAACTGACGACAAGAATATCACTAACTAACAACAATACTCAACTGACGACAAGAATATCACTAACTAACAACAATACTCAACTGACGACAAGAATATCACTAACTAACAACAATACTCAACTGACGACAAGAATATCACTAACTAACAACAATACTCAACTGACGACAAGAATATCACTAACTAACAACAATACTCAACTGACGACAAGAATATCACTAACTAACAACAATACTCAACTGACGACAAGAATATCACTAACTAACAACAATACTCAACTGACGACAAGAATATCACTAACTAACAACAATACTCAACTGACGACAAGAATATCACTAACTAACAACAATACTCAACTGACGACAAGAATATCACTAACTAACAACAATACTCAACTGACGACAAGAATATCACTAACTAACAACAATACTCAACTGACGACAAGAATATCACTAACTAACAACAATACTCAACTGACGACAAGAATATCACTAACTAACAACAATACTCAACTGACGACAAGAATATCACTAACTAACAACAATACTCAACTGACGACAAGAATATCACTAACTAACAACAATACTCAACTGACGACAAGAATATCACTAACTAACAACAATACTCAACTGACGACAAGAATATCACTAACTAACAACAATACTCAACTGACGACAAGAATATCACTAACTAACAACAATACTCAACTGACGACAAGAATATCACTAACTAACAACAATACTCAACTGACGACAAGAATATCACTAACTAACAACAATACTCAACTGACGACAAGAATATCACTAACTAACAACAATACTCAACTGACGACAAGAATATCACTAACTAACAACAATACTCAACTGACGACAAGAATATCACTAACTAACAACAATACTCAACTGACGACAAGAATATCACTAACAAACAACAATACTCAACTGACGACAAGAATATCACTAACTAACAACAATACTCAACTGACGACAAGAATATCACTAACTAACAACAATACTCAACTGACGACAAGAATATCACTAACTAACAACAATACTCAACTGACGACAAGAATATCACTAACTAACAACAATACTCAACTGACGACAAGAATATCACTAACTAACAACAATACTCAACTGACGACAAGAATATCACTAACTAACAACAATACTCAACTGACGACAAGAATATCACTAACTAACAACAATACTCAACTGACGATAAAGAATATCACTAACAAACAACAATACTCAACTGACGACAAGAATATCACTAACTAACAACAATACTCAACTGACGACAAGAATATCACTAACTAACAACAATACTCAACTGACGACAAGAATATCACTAACTAACAACAATACTCAACTGACGACAAGAATATCACTAACTAACAACAATACTCAACTGACGACAAGAATATCACTAACTAACAACAATACTCAACTGACGACAAGAATATCACTAACTAACAACAATACTCAACTGACGACAAGAATATCACTAACTAACAACAATACTCAACTGACGACAAGAATATCACTAACTAACAACAATACTCAACTGACGACAAGAATATCACTAACTAACAACAATACTCAACTGACGACAAGAATATCACTAACTAACAACAATACTCAACTGACGACAAGAATATCACTAACTAACAACAATACTCAACTGACGACAAGAATATCACTAACTAACAACAATACTCAACTGACGACAAGAATATCACTAACTAACAACAATACTCAACTGACGACAAGAATATCACTAACTAACAACAATACTCAACTGACGACAAGAATATCACTAACTAACAACAATACTCAACTGACGACAAGAATATCACTAACTAACAACAATACTCAACTGACGACAAGAATATCACTAACTAACAACAATACTCAACTGACGACAAGAATATCACTAACTAACAACAATACTCAACTGACGACAAGAATATCACTAACTAACAACAATACTCAACTGACGACAAGAATATCACTAACAAACAACAATACTCAACTGACGACAAGAATATCACTAACTAACAACAATACTCAACTGACGACAAGAATATCACTAACTAACAACAATACTCAACTGACGACAAGAATATCACTAACTAACAACAATACTCAACTGACGACAAGAATATCACTAACTAACAACAATACTCAACTGACGACAAGAATATCACTAACTAACAACAATACTCAACTGACGACAAGAATATCACTAACTAACAACAATACTCAACTGACGACAAGAATATCACTAACAAACAACAATACTCAACTGACGACAAGAATATCACTAACTAACAACAATACTCAACTGACGACAAGAATATCACTAACTAACAACAATACTCAACTGACGACAAGAATATCACTAACTAACAACAATACTCAACTGACGACAAGAATATCACTAACAAACAACAATACTCAACTGACGACAAGAATATCACTAACTAACAACAATACTCAACTGACGACAAGAATATCACTAACTAACAACAATACTCAACTGACGACAAGAATATCACTAACTAACAACAATACTCAACTGACGACAAGAATATCACTAACTAACAACAATACTCAACTGACGACAAGAATATCACTAACTAACAACAATACTCAACTGACGACAAGAATATCACTAACTAACAACAATACTCAACTGACGACAAGAATATCACTAACTAACAACAATACTCAACTGACGACAAGAATATCACTAACAAACAACAATACTCAACTGACGACAAGAATATCACTAACTAACAACAATACTCAACTGACGACAAGAATATCACTAACTAACAACAATACTCAACTGACGACAAGAATATCACTAACTAACAACAATACTCAACTGACGACAAGAATATCACTAACTAACAACAATACTCAACTGACGACAAGAATATCACTAACAAACAACAATACTCAACTGACGACAAGAATATCACTAACTAACAACAATACTCAACTGACGACAAGAATATCACTAACTAACAACAATACTCAACTGACGACAAGAATATCACTAACTAACAACAATACTCAACTGACGACAAGAATATCACTAACTAACAACAATACTCAACTGACGACAAGAATATCACTAACTAACAACAATACTCAACTGACGACAAGAATATCACTAACTAACAACAATACTCAACTGACGACAAGAATATCACTAACTAACAACAATACTCAACTGACGACAAGAATATCACTAACTAACAACAATACTCAACTGACGACAAGAATATCACTAACTAACAACAATACTCAACTGACGACAAGAATATCACTAACTAACAACAATACTCAACTGACGACAAGAATATCACTAACTAACAACAATACTCAACTGACGACAAGAATATCACTAACTAACAACAATACTCAACTGACGACAAGAATATCACTAACTAACAACAATACTCAACTGACGACAAGAATATCACTAACTAACAACAATACTCAACTGACGACAAGAATATCACTAACTAACAACAATACTCAACTGACGACAAGAATATCACTAACTAACAACAATACTCAACTGACGACAAGAATATCACTAACTAACAACAATACTCAACTGACGACAAGAATATCACTAACTAACAACAATACTCAACTGACGACAAGAATATCACTAACAAACAACAATACTCAACTGACGACAAGAATATCACTAACAAACAACAATACTCAACTGACGACAAGAATATCACTAACTAACAACAATACTCAACTGACGACAAGAATATCACTAACTAACAACAATACTCAACTGACGACAAGAATATCACTAACTAACAACAATACTCAACTGACGACAAGAATATCACTAACAAACAACAATACTCAACTGACGACAAGAATATCACTAACTAACAACAATACTCAACTGACGACAAGAATATCACTAACTAACAACAATACTCAACTGACGACACTCAACTGACGACAAGAATATCACTAACTAACAACAATACTCAACTGACGACAAGAATATCACTAACTAACAACAATACTCAACTGACGACAAGAATATCACTAACAAACAACAATACTCAACTGACGACAAGAATATCACTAACTAACAACAATACTCAACTGACGACAAGAATATCACTAACTAACAACAATACTCAACTGACGACAAGAATATCACTAACTAACAACAATACTCAACTGACGACAAGAATATCACTAACTAACAACAATACTCAACTGACGACAAGAATATCACTAACTAACAACAATACTCAACTGACGACAAGAATATCACTAACTAACAACAATACTCAACTGACGACAAGAATATCACTAACTAACAACAATACTCAACTGACGACAAGAATATCACTAACTAACAACAATCAACAATACTCAACTGACGACAAGAATATCACTAACTAACAACAATACTCAACTGACGACAAGAATATCACTAACTAACAACAATACTCAACTGACGACAAGAATATCACTAACTAACAACAATACTCAACTGACGACAAGAATATCACTAACTAACAACAATACTCAACTGACGACAAGAATATCACTAACTAACAACAATACTCAACTGACGACAAGAATATCACTAACTAACAACAATACTCAACTGACGACAAGAATATCACTAACAACAACAATACTCAACTGACGACAAGAATATCACTAACTAACAACAATACTCAACTGACGACAAGAATATCACTAACAAACAACAATACTCAACTGACGACAAAGAATATCACTAACAAACAACAATACTCAACTGACGACAAGAATATCACTAACAAACAACAATACTCAACTGACGACAAGAATATCACTAACTAACAACAATACTCAACTGACGACAAGAATATCACTAACTAACAACAATACTCAACTGACGACAAGAATATCACTAACTAACAACAATACTCAACTGACGACAAGAATATCACTAACTAACAACAATACTCAACTGACGACAAGAATATCACTAACTAACAACAATACTCAACTGACGACAAGAATATCACTAACTAACAACAATACTCAACTGACGACAAGAATATCACTAACAAACAACAATACTCAACTGACGACAAGAATATCACTAACTAAACAACAATACTCAACTGACGACAAGAATATCACTAACTAACAACAATACTCAACTGACGACAAGAATATCACTAACTAACAACAATACTCAACTGACGACAAGAATATCACTAACTAACAACAATACTCAACTGACGACAAGAATATCACTAACTAACAACAATACTCAACTGACGACAAGAATATCACTAACTAACAACAATACTCAACTGACGACAAGAATATCACTAACTAACAACAATACTCAACTGACGACAAGAATATCACTAACTAACAACAATACTCAACTGACGACAAGAATATCACTAACAAACAACAATACTCAACTGACGACAAGAATATCACTAACAAACAACAATACTCAACTGACGACAAGAATATCACTAACAAACAACAATACTCAACTGACGACAAGAATATCACTAACAAACAACAATACTCAACTGACGACAAGAATATCACTAACAAACAACAATACTCAACTGACGACAAGAATATCACTAACTAACAACAATACTCAACTGACGACAAGAATATCACTAACTAACAACAATACTCAACTGACGACAAGAATATCACTAACTAACAACAATACTCAACTGACGACAAGAATATCACTAACTAACAACAATACTCAACTGACGACAAGAATATCACTAACTAACAACAATACTCAACTGACGACAAGAATATCACTAACTAACAACAATACTCAACTGACGACAAGAATATCACTAACTAACAACAATACTCAACTGACGACAAGAATATCACTAACTAACAACAATACTCAACTGACGACAAGAATATCACTAACTAACAACAATACTCAACTGACGACAAGAATATCACTAACAAACAACAATACTCAACTGACGACAAGAATATCACTAACTAACAACAATACTCAACTGACGACAAGAATATCACTAACAAACAACAATACTCAACTGACGACAAGAATATCACTAACAAACAACAATACTCAACTGACGACAAGAATATCACTAACTAACAACAATACTCAACTGACGACAAGAATATCACTAACTAACAACAATACTCAACTGACGACAAGAATATCACTAACAAACAACAATACTCAACTGACGACAAGAATATCACTAACTAACAACAATACTCAACTGACGACAAGAATATCACTAACTAACAACAATACTCAACTGACGACAAGAATATCACTAACTAACAACAATACTCAACTGACGACAAGAATATCACTAACTAACAACAATACTCAACTGACGACAAGAATATCACTAACTAACAACAATACTCAACTGACGACAAGAATATCACTAACTAACAACAATACTCAACTGACGACAAGAATATCACTAACTAACAACAATACTCAACTGACGACAAGAATATCACTAACTAACAACAATACTCAACTGACGACAAGAATATCACTAACTAACAACAATACTCAACTGACGACAAGAATATCACTAACAAACAACAATACTCAACTGACGACAAGAATATCACTAACTAACAACAATACTCAACTGACGACAAGAATATCACTAACTAACAACAATACTCAACTGACGACAAGAATATCACTAACAAACAACAATACTCAACTGACGACAAGAATATCACTAACTAACAACAATACTCAACTGACGACAAGAATATCACTAACTAACAACAATACTCAACTGACGACAAGAATATCACTAACAAACAACAATACTCAACTGACGACAAGAATATCACTAACTAACAACAATACTCAACTGACGACAAGAATATCACTAACTAACAACAATACTCAACTGACGACAAGAATATCACTAACTAACAACAATACTCAACTGACGACAAGAATATCACTAACTAACAACAATACTCAACTGACGACAAGAATATCACTAACTAACAACAATACTCAACTGACGACAAGAATATCACTAACTAACAACAATACTCAACTGACGACAAGAATATCACTAACAAACAACAATACTCAACTGACGACAAGAATATCACTAACTAACAACAATACTCAACTGACGACAAGAATATCACTAACTAACAACAATACTCAACTGACGACAAGAATATCACTAACAAACAACAATACTCAACTGACGACAAGAATATCACTAACTAACAACAATACTCAACTGACGACAAGAATATCACTAACTAACAACAATACTCAACTGACGACAAGAATATCACTAACAAACAACAATACTCAACTGACGACAAAAATATCACTAACAAACAACAATACTCAACT
>NW_027467782.1:6157193-6221369 GCF_004210375.1 Tachypleus tridentatus | reverse complement strand
ACTATCAAGTTATATTGTTCTGCAAAAATATCATTCATATGAGTACAGACAATGTTTTAATTGTGTGGATGTCCCCTTGTTATCAAAAAATATCATTCATATGAGTACAGACAATGTTTTTAATTGTGTGGATATCCCTGTTTCTTATGTATCAAAGTGTTTGATCCTTTCTTTTCTAATTAATTAAAGCTAGGATCATCCCACCCACACAGAGAACAGCTACTATATCTTAGCCTCAATACTGAAACTTAAGTTTTTACGCAGGCTTTGTATTTATACAGATGCCGAGATAATAACAATAAACGAATTTATCATTTACATGAACATTTACAAGAAAGACCAAAGGATGTAGAAAGAAACTGATATATTTTTTGTTTGTTATCACGTAGACAGAATGGATTCAACGATGTTTGTTATGACATGGACAGAATGGATTCAACGATGTTGTTATCACATCGACAGAATGGATTCAACGATGTTTGTTATCACATCGACAGAATGGATTCGGTATTGGGAAAGGATTAATTCTGAGCTACCATAATAATTCAACTTATGACACAAAATGTCTGTCAGAATAGGGTCATTTTTCTGTTTCTCTGGTGGCCCGGCACCATAATAACTCAACTTATGACACAAAATGTCTGTCAGAATAGGGTCATTTTTTTCTGTTTCTCTGGTGGCCCGGCACCATTAACTCAACGTATGACACAAAATGTCTGTCAGAATAGGGTCATTTTTCTGTTTCTCTGGTGACCCAGCATGGCCAGGAGGTTATGGTTCTCGAGTCGTAATATTATGATCGCAGGGTCGAACCCTCTTATCACCTAAACATTATAACCCCTTTTAGCCGGGAGGGCAAAGTGTTATAATGTTATGGTCAATCCCACTATTCGTTGGTAAAAGAGTAGCCCAAGAGTTGGATGTGGGTGGTGATGACTAGCTGCCTTTCCTTAGTCTTACGGGTAGCGTAGGTGTAGCTTTGCTCGAAATTCAAACTTAAACATACAAAATCAAACCTGGTGTTTTAGTAAAGGTTTCTCTAATTATTCTAGTTAGACTATAGATCTGAATATCTCCACGCGTCCCTTCTTTGTGTAAGATCAATGTAATAAGTACCTCAGTTTTACAGCAGTCAGCAAGTACCTCAGTTTTCACAGCAGTTAACAGTACCCTCAGTTTTCACAGCAGCTAATAAGTACCTCAGTTTTCACAGCAGCTAACAAGTACCTCAGTTTTCACAGCAGTTAAATATTTATTTCAAGATCATGAAACACATAAGGTCCGTGTTTCAAATAAAATCCTTCAAGTGTCTATCACGCACAGTCATAATTTTATGACTAGAAAATTATCTTGTCTTAATATTCATTTCTTCCAGTTTGAGATTCAAAATAAATGATTATGTAACTAAAGGGTTATTGTGTTCAGTCATAAGAAACTTCTTCAAAATACTAGACACGAGTAAAGATATGTTTGTCTCTGCACATACGGACGTCATGAACTAGATTCTGAATAATGTTAAATACTGACATATTTAAATTGAATATCATGAAGATGTTACATTAATGTGGGTGTACAGGGAATGAAATTCACCTAAAACTCACTATCATGTACCATCATGATATCGGTTGATAAACTGCTTACAAACTGTGGTCTGTCAGGGATAGTGAACACGAGTAGTCATTTCCAGATAAACCGCTTACAAACTGTGGTCTGCCAGGGACAGTGAACATGAGTAGTCATTCCTGAGATAAAATGCTTACAAACTGTGGTCTGCGGGGATAGTGAACACGACTGGTCATCTCAAGAAAAGATACATAAATTTGAAATAAATGAAACTGGATTTATTCTATGTTGAATTGTGTTGGAATCAAAAAATGAGAAAATAGGTTAGGCTCACTTGTGATTTGTTTTATAAACGCCTTGGCCACGTTCTTTTACTTTTCGCGAGAGAAAATAGTCTTGCAGGAATATACTGTTTGGTGTGACAGGGATTCAAACTGCGACCCTCAGATTACGAGTCAGGTCTAGAAATTGGGATAAGATTACTGCATTAATTCTAAGAAATCTGGTTAAGGAAAATTGAGAAGGTAAAAAAATGATAAGATCTTCTGAGAGAAAAACATTCTTCCAAATGGTTTTGAAGGAAGTTAAAATCGGATATATGAGTTATTTACTATAATTTTGTCAGTCCTGGAATAGTTGGAATTTAACTAATGGAATTCTCCTTTAAGGGAGGTGATAAAACTATTCCAATATTATAGATCCATTAGTCCTACATCAGTTGTGGAAAAAAGATTTTAAAATATCTTAAAACAAGTACTGCTAGGTCATTTAACTAAGTTTAAAATTTTTTTTGATGTTCAACATAGTTTCGCTGAGGGAAAGTATTTTCTAACAATTCTTTTGACTATCTTGAAAAAGTTAATGGTTATGATTTTCTTCAGAAAGCATTTGGACACATAAAAAATCTTGTAAAATTGTTTATGAACCCGTTGAAGGATAGGTTAGTTAGTTGGATGGGAGAATAGCTGGTGTGGAAGAGAGCAGAACGTTGTTATAAAATGAAGTTCAGTCTAACTGTGCTAACATCACAAGTGAGGTACCACAAAATTCAGTCTTAGGACTTTGTCTTCGTTTTGATTTACATCAATGTCAGAGATGAAGAAGTGGTCAATAAGCTATTTAAATGACGTCAACTTTGGGTGTTGCTAACTGTGAAGAGGATGCAGCTGATTTGAAGACGATTTACATCATTTAGTGAGTTGGACAAATATAATGGCAGATGGTTTTTAATTATGATTAATCTAAGATAAATACATGTTGTGGTTATCATAATTTAAATTGTAGCTATAACTTTGGTGGGAATAACCAGTAAGCAGGAAAGAAAAGGGATATTATGTAATAATTGATCAGACTCTAAAGACATCCAAGCAGCTGTTGCTACAGTGGCAAATAAAATTTTTAGGTTGTATCTAAAGAGAAATGTTGAATATAAGTCTAAAGTGGAGATCATTTCATTATAGGTGGAGGTAACATTTTGAATAATTGTGTTCATTCATGGGCTTCTTACCTAGAAAAGGTATTGAATTATTGAAAAATGGTTCATAGATTGTTTACTGCAACGGTGACTGGATGGCGGGGTTAATAAAAATAATAGATTAAAATATTTTAAATCGTTTTCTTGAGAAACGAAGAGTTAGAAGAGATCTGAGCGAGATGTTTATAAAGATAATATAAAAATAAAAAAATCATATAATGGCAAACATGGTGGAAAAAATAGAGAAAGTGATAATGAGTGGTAATATGTGTGAAAATAATGCCAGCGTAGAGAAATTAAAACACGTGATACTAACAATGAAAAGTAAGTTGGATTGTAAATTTAACCTTGGAAATTGTTGGGACAGAGATTTGGCATCGAAGTATGTAATAATGTAAGCTTTTAAGTTCCCTGTTCCAATAGAGATATATATGAAATTATCTTTGATGTAACGTTAACGTCAGCTATATTCATAGATGGTGCCACGTGTTCCATATATATAACCCAATAAAAAAATAAAGAATATTACATTTTCTATAACACATCATACATGCAGTGTATAAAAGGCCGTATAAACGTCTTACATGTCTCTGACAGAGTTATAGTATTACTTGTGGTGAAATTAAATGAAAAAAAAAATGGCCATACTTACTACAATAATACATAAACTGAACTGAAGTTTCTGCTCAACAGCCACAACAATGCTGATAAGAAGAGCCTTTGAGGTATATATTAACTTCCTTGTTTGATCCGTGACCTTGAACTTCGGTTCTTAAGACACTTCTTCAGCCAATGACCTATGCTAATTAATTATATGAAACACTGTGAAAGAACATATGGATCTCGGTGTTGAAAGCGGGTGAAAGAAAGTATCCTTTTGCCACAACTTTGGCTATTACCTCTTCCTACAAAGTCACACTGACCATTGCACAGTGCATACCTTGTTTAAAGATACAAATATTGAGTCTCTACAGCTTATAGACAGTTTTAGTAAGATTTATAACGGGGGAATGTAATAATACCTTATATTATAAATAAATTGTGTGGAAGCTTGTGGTCTTTTCTGTTGTTTTATTATAGCATCAACCCAAGCATTTTATTTTAAGTTCATTATCCGGACAAATGACCTCAGCTTGTATAAATCACATAAAAAACTTTTCTTATTTCTCTCTTTATTTAATAACGTTTTCAGATTAAATACAAAATAACACATTATTTTTCAAAAGTCTTGAAGAACAAAATTTATTCAAAATTAGGGTTTAAAAACTATGATAGGGTGAATGATGTACAAATATGATCTGCAATTCTTACCTCTAAGCAAACACTTGAAATTATTTATATATATTTTATTTGTTTGCAATTAAGGCCAAAGTTACATAATGGCTATCTGTACTCTGCCTAGTAGAGTACTAAAAACCTGGATTTTAGAGAGTGATTCACAGATATCCATCTGTGCCACTAGGGGCTTATTTCACATCTCTTTGAAGGCTAAGCGTAAACAAATGAGTTATATCATCATATTAAATTATTATGGTGCCATGATTCATGTCTTAGAAATTTAATTTGCAAAAAAAGAATACTCATTTTAGTAGATTAACAAGTAGTTTTGGAAATTTATTGCTTGAGTTTTGTTTTCCTTCATTTTATGAGGTCGTTTTATTTGACCCCTTCGAATATTCACACAAAAACTGCATAGCGTACAATAACGACCCTAATTTTGATGGGAAAGACTAGAAAGAAGACAGCTAATAAATGAACTTCAACGTTACCACTTCTAACCTTGGTTTACTCTAATCAAATAGGAGGATTTGACTGTCACCTTTAATGCATCCATGAATTGAAAGTGAGGAACGCGATTCATTTTAATTTGTTTTAAACAGGGGACGATAACACTGACCACTGAGTGGACAATGAGAGACGTTATATTACACTCGATAATAATTTTAACGGGCAGTGATAAATATCAGTTTATATCGAAACTTCACTAACTTGAATAGCAATAGAAGCAAAATATTTTTGATATCGAAACAGCAAACACTATTCCAGACGATTTCATTAACACATGTTACGTTTTTTACTTATTGTATTTGATAAATAACTGCTACTCATAATACACGACCCGCGTGCTCGACTTCAATCAAACATACTTCGACAAACAGCTGCCATCTATCGGTATATTTTTAGATACTACCTTGGCAAAAGCAAAAATTAGTTTAAGTTAAATAAGCAATTTATTTTGTATAATGACGATTATGAATTAGACGGCTAACTGAAAGACACTAGAAACGATCATACCCTATCATAAAAAAAACAACTGTAAACTATAGTGTGTTTAATATATTATATTCGTAATTTCCAACAAGTAAACATACATATAATGTTTCCTCTTTCTAAGTGTGAAATTTACCCTTCTGATTTCAATTTCACATGACTTTTACATTATCACATAATACTACAAAACTCCTTTTATTTTCACATGTGTTAACTTAAATTGCATTTTAGTATAAATTACGTTGAGAGCTTAATTTTAACAACAGGTAATGAGTAAAACTGAGCTTAATTCTTACTAAACTATCTACTGAAGATCAAGTATTTGTAAACCAGTTTAGGACTTACAAGATGTCGTACATTTTGTAAAGACCAAATGACACCAAAGAACTGGAAATCACAGACAGCCTTTGGATGTGTTCAGAAGGTTTCAGCAGGGCCCGGCATGGCCAAGCGTGTTAAGGCGTACGACTCGTAATCTGAGGGTCGCGGATCGCATCCCCGTCGCTTCAAACATGCCCTCCCAGCCGGGGTCGTTATAATGTGGCAGTCAATCCCACTATTCGTTGGTAAAAGAGTAGCTCAAGAGTTGGCGGTGGGTGGTGATGACTAGCTGCCTTCCCTCTGGTCTTACACTGCTAAATTAGGGACGGCTAGAGCAGATAGCCCTCGAGTAGATTTGAAGTGAAATTCAAAAAAAAACAACCAAACAGGTTTCATCACAAGACGTAACATACGTAACTTTAATTTGTTTAGAATAAAACGAACTAATTATATCTTACCATATTGACAGTAATGTAACAGACATTAATTAATAAATAATTGTACCTATATTGTTTTATAACTTTTTTCTTGGGGGGGGGTGATATTAACCTCTTGTCCGATAGGTTACGTTCTGTATCGTGAACACTGACATCTTATTGTTTAATAAATATAGAGTTTATCTTAATTAGACTATAAGGTTAACATTCTCACACTGGAAGAAATGTGAGATCATGATGAGATGTTACTTCTGCAAGTCATTTATCGAAGTTGTTTAATGATAAAAAATGAGGACAATGGTATACTGACTGTCTCTACTTATAACTAACATGAGAAGAGATGTGAGTACTTTATATATACCAATTGACTAATTGCAATGAAGCTAGAAACGTTCACAACTGCTAGAAATTTACAGATGTCTAAATGGTATAAAATGTTCTTGTCACCTTCACTATTTTACTACATTAAAACTATTAAGCACAAAAAAAAAAAAACCTTTAAGCCAGCCATTATTATTCCTATAACTGTTGAGAGTGAATTGATAGCCATTAGCAAGTGAATTTTTAACTATTAAGCTTTATCCAAAATGCATTTAAACTTACTGCCTTCACACCATTCGAATGCAACTCGTTTTATAGACCAAACATTCTGTTAGAACAATAAAACTCTTAGTTAAAGATGACTTATATTAAATGTTTATATTTGTGTCCTACCATTATCACTATTAACCAAAAATGATGCATCATCACTGTCAATTTCCTTTTGAAATCTTATACGTCTCAATTAGGTCTTCTTAAGCCTTCTTCCAAGAGAAAATAACTTGAGAGATTTCAATCTCTTCTTGTATGACAACTCTTCAGGCCCAGTCATCGTTCTGGTAACCCTTTTCTCAACTGTTACCAATTACATTTTGACCCTCTTGGACTTTTATTCAATATTCTAAAGACGCAACCTAAAATCTTATTTGCAATACTGCTGCCATTATTAACCTGTTTTGGTGGCTTTGAGATTGTTACAGTTATTTCCATCCAAATTATACTTATAATTCAAATTACCACAACCTACATGTACTAACTTGAGTTTTATTATAATAAAAAAACCAACCCATCTGCTAATTAACTAAATCATCTAAATCGTTCTATAAACTAGCAGCATCCTCTTCACAGCCAAAACACTCAAGATCTTAGATGCTACTGACGTCGACTTGTTACTTATTATTCATAAGTCCATTAATTTGTTTGTTTTAAATTTCGCCTAAAGCTACTCAAGGGCTATCTGCGTTAGCCGTCCCTAATTTAGTAGTGTAAAACTAGAGGCAAGGCAGCTAGTCATCACCACCAACTCTTTACCAACGAATAGTTGGATTGACCGTCACATTATAACATCCCCACGGCTGAAAGGGCGAGCGTGTTTGGCGCGATGGGGATGAGAACCCACGACCCTCAGATTACGAGTCGCACGTTTTAACACGCTTGGCCATGCCAGGCCAAGGCGGATTTTCCTTACCCGATTTACCCAACATTTAATCCAGAAAGATAAAGGCTATTCTGAGACATTTTTCATAGTACCAAACGAGTCATGATTGAAAGACACGCCAGTTGCCGCCATTTTGGTCACCATAAACTGTTGCCCCGTTCCACTAAACATATTAAAGTAGTTTTGTCCTCACAGGTGAACATTAACATAAATTTGTAACCGTCGAGAAGAAATATGTTTGCCAACCATGTTGATAACCGTAAATCCGATATTGTAACGTTTAAAATGGAGATGGTATGTTCATTAAAGTAATGACTATCTAAAAGTCCTGTAACTGGATGTGTATATATTTAATCTAAAAATAAGTTATAAACAGTAGACTTTATGTTTTGAAGCGGAACGGAAAATGATTTAGGTTCTATGTATCTAAATAGCTATTAAACCAGATCGTTTTGAAATACATTGTCATGAGCAGAGTACTGCAGATACTGGTGTTTACACACGTGGAAAACATGTGTTGAATTTAGTCATCAGGCGTAATGCAGAATAAATCTTCACTTTACATCAAACTATCAAGTTATTATTGTTCTGCAAAAAATATCATTCATATGAGTACAGACAATGTTTTAATTGTGTGGATGTCCCTTGTTATCAAAAAAATATCATTCATATGAGTACAGACAATGTTTTAATTGTGTGGATATCCCTTGTTTCTATGTATCAGTGTTTGATCCTTTCTTTTCTAATTAATTAAAGCTAGGATCATCCTTACCCACAGAGAGAACAGCTTACATATCTTAGCCTCAATACTGAAACTTAAGTTTTTACGCAGGCTTTGTATTTATACAGATGCCGAGATAATAACAATAAACGAATTTATCATTTACATGAACATTTACAAGAAAGACCAAAGGATGTAGAAAGAAACTGATATATTTTGTTTGTTATCACGTAGACAGAATGGATTCAACGATGTTTGTTATGACATGGACAGAATGGATTCAACGATGTTTGTTATCACATCGACAGAATGGATTCAACGATGTTTGTTATCACATCGACAGAATGGATTCGGTATTGGGAAAGGATTAATTCTGAGCTACCATAATAATTCAACTTATGACACAAAATGTCTGTCAGAATAGGGTCATTTTTCTGTTTCTCTGGTGGCCCGGCACCATAATAACTCAACTTATGACACAAAATGTCTGTCAGAATAGGGTCATTTTTCTGTTTCTCTGGTGGCCCGGCACCATAATAACTCAACGTATGACACAAAATGTCTGTCAGAATAGGGTCATTTTTCTGTTTCTCTGGTGACCCAGCATGGCCAGGAGGTTATGGTTCTCGAGTCGTAATATTATGATCGCAGGGTCGAATCCCTCATTTACTCCAAACATTATAACCCTTTAGCCGGGAGGGCAAAGTGTTATAATGTTATGGTCAATCCCACTATTCGTTGGTAAAAGAGTAGCCCAAGAGTTGGATGTGGGTGGTGATGACTAGCTGCCTTTCCTTTAGTCTTACGGGTAGCGTAGGTGTAGCTTTGCTCGAAATTCAAACCATACAAAATCAAACCTGGTGTTTTAGTAAAGGTTTCTCTAATTATTCTAGTTAGACTATAGATCTGAATATCTCACGCGTCCCTTCTTTGTGTAAGATCAATGTAACAAGTACCTCAGTTTTACAGCAGTCAGCAAGTACCTCAGTTTTCACAGCAGTTAACAAGTACCTCAGTTTTCACAGCAGTTAACAAGTACCTCAGTTTTCACAGCAGCTAACAAGTACCTCAGTTTTCACAGCAGTTAAATATTTATTTCCAAGATCATGAAACACATAAGGTCCGTGTTTCAAATAAAATCCTTCTGTGTCTATCACGCCCACAGTCATAATTTTATGACTAGAAAATTATCTTGTCTTAATATTCATTTCTTCCAGAGTTTGAGATTCAAAATAAATGATTATGTAACTAAAGGGTTATTGTGTTCAGTCATAAGAAACTTCTTCAAAATACTAGACACGAGTAAGATATGTTTGTCTTGCACATACGGACGTCATGAACTAGATTCTGAATAATGTTAAATACTGACACATTTAAATTGAATATCATGAAGATGTTACATTAATGTGGTGTACAGGGAATGAAATTCACCTTAAAACTCACTATGTACCATCATGATATCGGTTGATAAACTGCTTACAAACTGTGGTCTGTCAGGGATAGTGAACACGAGTAGTCATTTCCAGATAAACTGCTTACAAACTGTGGTCTGCCAGGACAGTGAACATGAGTAGTCATCTCGAGATAAAATGCTTACAAACTGTGGTCTGCCGGGGATAGTGAACACGACTGGTCATCTCAAGAAAAGATACACAAATTTGAAATAAATGAAACTGGATTTATTCTATGTTGAATTGTGTTGAATCAAAATGAGAAAATAGGTTAGGCTCACTTGTGATTTGCTTTATAACGCCTTGGCCACGTTCTTTTACTTTCCGCGAGAGAAAATAGTCTTGCAGGAATATACTGTTTGGTGTGACGGGGATTCAAACCGCGACCCTCAGATTACGAGTCGGGTCTAGAAATTGGGATAAGATTACTGCATTAATTCTAAGAAATCTGGTTAAGGAAAATTGAGAAGTTAAAAAAATGATAAGACTCTGAGACAGAAAACATTCTTCCAATGGCTTTGAAGGAAGTTAAAAATCGGATATATGAGTTATTTACTATAATTTTTGTCAGTCCTTGAATAGTTGGAATTTAACTAATGGAATTCCTCCTTTAAGGAGGTGATAAAACTATTCCAATAATTATAGATCCATTAGTCCTACATCAGTTGTGGAAAAAGATTTTAAAATATCTTAAAACAAGCGTTGCTAGGTCATTTAACTAAGTTTAAAATTTTTTTGGATGTTCAACATAGCTTCGCTGAGGGAAAGTATTTTCTAACAATTCTTTTGACTATCTTTGAAAAAAGTTAATGGTTATGATTTTCAGAAAGCATTTGACACATAAAAAATCTTGTAAAATTGTTTATGAACCTGTGAAGGATAGGTTAGTTAGTTGGATGGGAGAATAGCTGGGTGGAAGAGAGCAGAACGTTGTTATAAATGAAGTTCAGTCTAACTGTATTAACATCACAAGTGAGGTACCACAAAATTCAGTCTTAGGACTTTGTTCGTTTTGATTTACATCAATGTCAGAGATGAAGAAGTGGTCAATAAGCTATTTAAATGATGTCAAGGTTTTGGGTGTTGCTAACTGTGAAGAGGATGCAGCTGATTTGGAAGACGATTTACATCATTTAGTGAGTTGGACAAATATAATGGCAGATGGGTTTTAATTATGATTAATCTAAGATAATACATGGGTTATCATAATTTGAATTGTAGCTATAACTTTGGTGGGAATAACCAGTGTTATGAAAGAAAAGGGATATTGGTGTAATAATTGATCAGACTCTAAAGACATCCAAGCAGTGTGCTGTTGCTAGTGGTAAGGCAAATAAAATTTTAGGTTGTATCTAAAGAAATGTTGAATATAAGTCTAAAGTGGTTATCATTTCATTACATAGGTGGAGTGCAACATTTTGAATACTGTGTTCAGTCATGGGCTTCTTACCTTAGAAAAAGGTATTGAATTATTGAAAATGGTTCATAGATTGGTTACTGCAACGGTGACTGGGATGGCGGGGTTGTCATGTAATAATAGATTAAAATATTTTAAATCGTTTTCTCTTGGAGAAACGAAGAGTTAGAAGAGATCTGAGCGAGATGTTTATAAAGATAATATAAAAATAAAAATCATATAATGGCAAAACATGGTGGAAAATAGAGAAAGTGATAATGTGAGGTAATATGTAGAAAATAATACCAGCGTAGAGAAATTAAAACACGTGTGATACTAACAATGAAAAGTAAGTTGGATTGTAAATTTAACCTTGGAAATTGTTGTCGGACAGAGATTTGGCATCGAAGTATGTAATAATGTAAGCTTTTTAAGTTCCCTGTTCCAATAGATATATATGAAATTATCTTTGATGTACGTTAACGTCAGCTATATTCATAGATGGTGCCACGTCTTATATATATAACCCAATAAAAAAATAAAGAATATTACATTTTCTATAACACATCATACATGCAGTGTATAAAAGGCCGTATAAACGTCTTACATGTCTCGGACAGAGTTATAGTATTACTTGTGGTGAAATTAAATGAAAAAAAATGGCCATACTTATTACAATAATACATAAACTGAACTGAAGTTTCTGCTTCAACAGCCACAACAATGCTGATAAGAAGAGCCTTTGAGGTATATTAACTTCCTTGTTTGATCCGTGACCTTTGAACTTCGGTTCTTAAGACACTTCTTCAGCCAATGACCTATGCTAATTAATTATATGAAACACTGTGAAAGAACATAAGGATCTCGGTGTTGAAAGCGGGTGAAAGAAAGTATCCTTTTGCCACAACTTTGGCCATTACCTCTTCCTACAAAGTCACACTGACCATTGCACAGTGCATACCTTGTTTAAAGATACAAATATTGAGTTCTCATAGCTTATAGACAGTTTTGGTAAGATTATAACGGGGAATGTAATAATACCTTATGTTATAAATAAATTGTGTGGAAGCTAGGTCTTTTCTGTTGTTTATTATAGCATCAACCCAAGCATTTTATTTTAAGTTCATTATCCGGACAAAGGACCTCAGCTTGTATAAATCACATAAAACTTTTCTTATTTCTCTTATTTAATAACGTTTTCAGATTAAATACAAAATAACACATTATTTTTCAAAAGTCTTGAAGAACAAAATTTATTCAAAATTAGGCTTAAAAAACTATGATAGGGTGAATGATGTACAAATATGATTCGCAATTTTACCTCTAAGCAAACACTTGAAATTATTTTATGGTTTATTTGTTTGCAATTAAGCACAAAGCTACATAATGGGCTATCTGTACTCTGCCTAGTAGAGTACTAAAAAACCTGGATTTTAGAGATGTGAGTCCACAGATATCCATCTGTGCCACTAGGGGCTTATTTCACATCTCTTTGAAGGCTAGCGTAAACAAATGAGTTATATTATCATATTAAATTATTATGGTGCCATGATTCATGTCTTAGAAATTTAATTTGGTAAAAAAGAATACTCATTTTAGTAGATTAACAAGTAGTTTTGGAAATTTATTGCTTGAGTTTTGTTTTCCTTCATTTTGAGGTCGTTTTGTTTGACCCCTTTCGAATATTCACACAAAAAACTGCATAGCGTACAATTCGACCCTAATTTTGATGGGAAAGACTAGAAAGAAGACAGCTAATAAATGAACTTCAACGTTACCACTTCTAACCCTTGGTTTACTCTAATCAAATAGGAGGATTTGACTGTCACTCTTTTAATGCATCCATGAATTGAAAGTGAGGAACGCGATTCATTTTAATTTGTTTTAAACAGGGACGATACACTGACCACTGAGTGGACAATGAGAGACGTTATATTACACTCGATAATAATTTTAACGGGCAGTGATAAATATCAGTTTATATCGAAACTTCACTAACTTGAATAGCAATAGAAGCAAAATATTTTTGATATCGAAACAGCAAACACTATTCCAGACGATTTCATTAACACATGTTACGTTTTTACTTATTGTATTTGATAAATAACTGCTACTCATAATACACGACCCGCGTGCTCGACTTCAATCAAACATACTTCGACAAACAGCTGCCATCTATCGGTATATTTTAGATACTACCTTTGCAAAAGCAAAAAATTAGTTTAAGTTAAATAAGCAATTTATTTTGTATAATGACGATTATGAATTAGACGGCTAACTGAAAGACACTAGAAACGATCATACCCTATCATAAAAAAAACAACTGTAAACTATAGTGTGTTTAATATATTATATTCGTAATTTCCAACAAGTAAACATACATATAATGTTTCCTCTTTCTAAGTGTGAAATTTACCCTTCTGATTTCAATTTCACATGACTTTTACATTATCACATAATACTACAAAACTCCTTTTATTTTCACATGTGTTAACTTAAATTGCATTTTAGAGGTAAATTACGTTGAGAGCTTAATTTTAACAACAGGTAATGAGTAAAACTGAGCTTAATTCTTACTAAACTATCTACTGAAGATCAAGTATTTGTAAACCAGTTGAGGACTTACAAGATGTCGTACATTTTGTAAAGACCAAATGACACCAAAGAACTGGAAATCACAGACAGCCTTTGGATGTGTTCAGAAGGTTTCAGCAGGCCCGGCATGGCCAAGCGTGTTAAGGCGTACGACTCGTAATCTGAGGGTCGCGGATTCGCATCCCCGTCGCTTCAAACATGCTCCCCTCCCAGCCGTGGGGTCGTTATAATGTGGCAGTCAATCCCACTATTCGTTGGTAAAAGAGTAGCTCAAGAGTTGGCGGTGGGTGGTGATGACTAGCTGCCTCCCTCTGGTCTTACACTGCTAAATTAGGGACGGCTAGAGCAGATAGCCCTCGAGTAGATTTGTGCGAAATTCAAAAAAAAACAACCAAACAGGTTTCATCACAAGACGTAACATACGTAACTTTAATTTGTTTAGAATAAAACGAACTAATTATATCTTACCATATTGACAGTAATGTAACAGACATTAATTAATAAATAATTGTACCTATATTGTTTTATAACTTTTCTTTTGGGGGGGGTGATATTAACCTTCTTGTCCGATAGGTTACGTTCTGTATCGTGAACACTGACATCTTATTGTTTAATAAATATAGAGTTTATCTTAATTAGACTATAAGGTTAACATTCTCACACTGGAAGAAATGTGAGATCATGATGAGATGTTACTTCTGCAAGTCATTTATCGAAGTTGTTTAATGATAAAAAATGAGGACAATGGTATACTGACTGTCTCTACTTATAACTAACATGAGAAGAGATGTGAGTACTTTATATATACCAATTGACTAATTGCAATGAAGCTAGAAACGTTCACAACTGCTAGAAATTTACAGATGTCTAAATGGTATAAAATGTTCTTGTCACCTTCACTATTTTACTACATTAAAACAATTAAGCACAAAAAAAAAAAACCTTTAAGCCAGCCATTATTATTCCTATAACTGTTGAGAGTGAATTGATAGCCATTAGCAAGTGAATTTTAACTATTAAGCTTTATCCAAAGTGCATTTAAACTTACTGCCTTCACACCATTCGAATGCAACTCGTTTTATAGACCAAACATTCTGTTAGAACAATAAAACTCTTAGTTTAAGATGACTTATATTAAATGTTTATATTTGTGTCCTACCATTATCACTATTAACCAAAAATGATGCATCATCACTGTCAATTTCCTTTGAAATCT
The DNA here is from genome assembly GCF_004210375.1 of Tachypleus tridentatus. Taxonomy (NCBI): domain Eukaryota; kingdom Metazoa; phylum Arthropoda; class Merostomata; order Xiphosura; family Limulidae; genus Tachypleus; species Tachypleus tridentatus. Next base: position 6,206,447 of record NW_027467782.1, on the reverse strand, counting down.
TATACGTCTCAATTAGGTCTTCTTAAGCCTTCTTCCAAGAGAAAATAACTTGAGAGATTTCAATCTCTTCTTGTATGACAACTCTTCAGGCCCAGTCATCGTTCTGGTAACCCTTTTCTCAACTGTTACCAATTACATTTTGACCTCTTTGGACTTTTATTCAATATTCTAAAGACGCAACCTAAAATCTTATTTGCAATACTGCTGCCATTATTAACCTGTTTTGGTGGCTTTGGAGATTGTTACAGTTATTTCCATCCAAATTATACTTATAATTCAAATTACCACAACCTACATGTACTAACTTGAGTTTTATTATAATAAAACCAACCCATCTGCTAATTAACTAAATCATCTAAATCGTTCTATAAACTAGCAGCATCCTCTTCACAGCCAAAAAACACTCAAGATCTTAGATGCAACTGACGTCGACTTGTTACTTATTATTCATAAGTCCATTAATTTGTTTGTTTGTTTGTTTTAAATTTCGCCTAAAGCTACTCAAGGGCTATCTGCGTTAGCCGTCCCTAATTTAGTAGTGTAAAACTAGAGGCAAGGCAGCTAGTCATCACCACCAACTCTTTTACCAACGAATAGTTGGATTGACCGTCACATTATAACATCCCCACGGCTGAAAGGGCGAGCGTGTTTGGCGCGATGGGGATGAGAACCCACGACCCTCAGATTACGAGTCGCACGCCTTAACACGCTTGGCCATGCCAGGCCAAGGCGGATTTTCCTTACCCGATTTACCCAACATTTAATCCAGAAAGATAAAGGCTATTCTGAGACATTTTTCAAAGTACCAAACGAGTCATGATTGAAAGACACGCCAGTTGCCGCCATTTTGGTCACCATAAACTGTTGCCCCGTTCCACTAAACATATTAAAGTAGTTTTGTCCTCACAGGTGAACATTAACATAAATTTGTAACCGTCGAGAAGAAATATGTTTGCCAACCATGTTGATAACCGTAAATCCAATATTGTAACGTTTAAAATGGAGATGGTATGTTCATTAAAGTAATGACTATCTAAAAGTCCTGTAACTGGATGTGTATATATTTAATCTAAAAATAAGTTATAAACAGTAGACTTTATGTTTTGAAGCGGAACGGAAAATGATTTAGGTTCTATGTATCTAAATAGCTATTAAACCAGATCGTTTTGAAATACATTGTCATGAGCAGAGTACTGCAGATACTGGTGTTTACACAAGTGGAAAACATATGTTGAATTTAGTCATCAGGCGTAATGCAGAATAAATCTTCACTTTACATCAAACTATCAAGTTATTATTGTTCTGCAAAAATATCATTCATATGAGTACAGACAATGTTTTAATTGTGTGGATGTCCCTTGTTATCAAAAAATATCATTCATATGAGTACATACAATGTTTTTAATTGTGTGGATGCCCCTTGTTATCAAAAAAATATCATTCATATGAGTACAGACAATGTTTTTAATTGTGTGGATATCCCTTGTTTCTATGTATCAGTGTTTGATCCTTTCTTTTCTAATTAATTAAAGCTAGATCATCCTTACCCACAGAGAACAGCTTACATATCTTAGCCTCAATACTGAAACTTAAGTTTTTACGCAGGCTTTGTATTTATACAGATGCCGAGATAATAACAATAAACGAATTTATCATTTACATGAACATTTACAAGAAAGACCAAAGGATGTAGAAAGAAACTGATATATTTTGTTTGTTATCACGTAGACAGAATGGATTCAACGATGTTTGTTATCACATCGACAGAATGGATTCAACGATGTTTGTTATCACATCGACAGAATGGATTCGGTATTGGGAAAGGATTAATTCTGAGCTACCATAATAATTCAACTTATGACACAAAATGTCTGTCAGAATAGGGTCATTTTTCTGTTTCTCTGGTGGCCCGGCACCATAATAACTCAACTTATGACACAAAATGTCTGTCAGAATAGGGTCATTTTTCTGTTTCTCTGGTGGCCCGGCACCATAATAACTCAACGTATGACACAAAATGTCTGTCAGAATAGGGTCATTTTTCTGTTTCTCTGGTGACCCAGCATGGCCAGGAGGTTATGGTTCTCGAGTCGTAATATTATGATCGCAGGGTCGAATCCCCATCACTCCAAACATTATAACCCTTTTAGCCGGGAGGGCAAAGTGTTATAATGTTATGGTCAATCCCACTATTCGTTGGTAAAAGAGTAGCCCAAGAGTTGGATGTGGGTGGTGATGACTAGCTGCCTTTCCTTTAGTCTTACGGGTAGCGTAGGTGTAGCTTTGCTCGAAATTCAAACCATACAAAATCAAACCTGGTGTTTTAGTAAAGGTTTCTCTAATTATTCTAGTTAGACTATAGATCTGAATATCTCACGCGTCCCTTCTTTGTGTAAGATCAATGTAACAAGTACCTCAGTTTTACAGCAGTCAGCAAGTACCTCAGTTTTCACAGCAGTTAACAAGTACCTCAGTTTTCACAGCAGTTAACAAGTACCTCAGTTTTCACAGCAGCTAACAAGTACCTCAGTTTTCACAGCAGTTAAATATTTATTTCCAAGATCATGAAACACACATAAGGTCCGTGTTTCAAATAAAATCCTTCTGTGTCTATCACGCCCACAGTCATAATTTTATGACTAGAAAATTATCTTGTCTTAATATTCATTTCTTCCAGAGTTTGAGATTCAAAATAAATGATTATGTAACTAAAGGGTTATTGTGTTCAGTCATAAGAAACTTCTTCAAAATACTAGACACGAGTAAGATATGTTTGTCTTGCACATACGGACGTCATGAACTAGATTCTGAATAATGTTAAATACTGACACATTTAAATTGAATATCATGAAGATGTTACATTAATGTGGTGTACAGGAATGAAATTCACCTTAAAACTCACTATGTACCATCATGATATCGGTTGATAAACTGCTTACAAACTGTGGTCTGTCAGGGATAGTGAACACGAGTAGTCATTTCCAGATAAACTGCTTACAAACTGTGGTCTGCCAGGGACAGTGAACATGAGTAGTCATCTCGAGATAAAATGCTTACAAACTGTGGTCTGCCGGGGATAGTGAACACGACTGGTCATCTCAAGAAAAGATACACAAATTTGAAATAAATGAAACTGGATTTATTCTATGTTGAATTGTGTTGAATCAAAATGAGAAAATAGGTTAGGCTCACTTGTGATTTGCTTTATAACGCCTTGGCCACGTTCTTTTACTTTCCGCGAGAGAAAATAGTCTTGCAGGAATATACTGTTTGGTGTGACGGGGATTCAAATCCGCGACCCTCAGATTACGAGTCGGGTCTAGAAATTGGGATAAGATTACTGCATTAATTCTAAGAAATCTGGTTAAGGAAAATTGAGAAGTTAAAAAAATGATAAGACTTCTGAGACAGAAAACATTCTTCCAATGGCTTTGAAGGAAGTTAAAATCGGATATATGAGTTATTTACTATAATTTTTGTCAGTCCTTGAATAGTTGGAATTTAACTAATGGAATTCCTCCTTTAAGGGAGGTGATAAAACTATTCCAATAATTATAGATCCATTAGTCCTACATCAGTTGTGGAAAAAGATTTTAAAATATCTTAAAACAAGCGTTGCTAGGTCATTTAACTAAGTTTAAAATTTTTTTGGATGTTCAACATAGCTTCGCTGAGGGAAAGTATTTTCTAACAATTCTTTTGACTATCTTTGAAAAAGTTAATGGTTATGATTTTCAGAAAGCATTTGACACATAAAAATCTTGTAAAATTGTTTATGAACCTGTGAAGGATAGGTTAGTTAGTTGGATGGGAGAATAGCTGGGTGGAAGAGAGCAGAACGTTGTTATAAATGAAGTTCAGTCTAACTGTATTAACATCACAAGTGAGGTACCACAAAATTCAGTCTTAGGACTTTTGTTCGTTTTGATTTACATCAATGTCAGAGATGAAGAAGTGGTCAATAAGCTATTTAAATGATGTCAAGGTTTTGGGTGTTGCTAACTGTGAAGAGGATGCAGCTGATTTGGAAGACGATTTACATCATTTAGTGAGTTGGACAAATATAATGGCAGATGGGTTTTAATTATGATTAATCTAAGATAATACATGTGGGTTATCATAATTTGAATTGTAGCTATAACTTTGGTGGGAATAACCAGTGTTATGAAAGAAAAGGGATATTGGTGTAATAATTGATCAGACTCTAAAGACATCCAAGCAGTGTGCTGTTGCTAGTGGTAAGGCAAATAAAATTTTAGGTTGTATCTAAAGAAATGTTGAATATAAGTCTAAAGTGGTTATCATTTCATTACATAGGTGGAGTGCAACATTTTGAATACTGTGTTCAGTCATGGGCTTCTTACCTTAGAAAAGGTATTGAATTATTGAAAATGGTTCATAGATTGGTTACTGCAACGGTGACTGGGATGGCGGGGTTGTCATGTAATAATAGATTAAAATATTTTAAATCGTTTTCTCTTGGAGAAACGAAGAGTTAGAAGAGATCTGAGCGAGATGTTTATAAAGATAATATAAAAATAAAAAATCATATAATGGCAAAACATGGTGGAAAATAGAGAAAGTGATAATGTGAGGTAATATGTAGAAAATAATACCAGCGTAGAGAAATTAAAACACGTGTGATACTAACAATGAAAAGTAAGTTGGATTGTAAATTTAACCTTGGAAATTGTTGTCGGACAGAGATTTGGCATCGAAGTATGTAATAATGTAAGCTTTTAAGTTCCTGTTCCAATAGATATATATGAAATTATCTTTGATGTACGTTAACGTCAGCTATATTCATAGATGGTGCCACGTCTTATATATATAACCCAATAAAAAATAAAGAATATTACATTTTCTATAACACATCATACATGCAGTGTATAAAAGGCCGTATAAACGTCTTACATGTCTCGGACAGAGTTATAGTATTACTTGTGGTGAAATTAAATGAAAAAAATGGCCATACTTATTACAATAATACATAAACTGAACTGAAGTTTCTGCTTCAACAGCCACAACAATGCTGATAAGAAGAGCCTTTGAGGTATATTAACTTCCTTGTTTGATCCGTGACCTTGAACTTCGGTTCTTAAGACACTTCTTCAGCCAATGACCTATGCTAATTAATTATATGAAACACTGTGAAAGAACATAAGGATCTCGGTGTTGAAAGCGGGTGAAAGAAAGTATCCTTTTGCCACAACTTTGGCCATTACCTCTTCCTACAAAGTCACACTGACCATTGCACAGTGCATACCTTGTTTAAAGATACAAATATTGAGTTCTCATAGCTTATAGACAGTTTTGGTAAGATTATAACGGGAATGTAATAATACCTTATGTTATAAATAAATTGTGTGGAAGCTAGGTCTTTTCTGTTGTTTATTATAGCATCAACCCAAGCATTTTATTTTAAGTTCATTATCCGGACAAAGGACCTCAGCTTGTATAAATCACATAAAACTTTTCTTATTTCTCTTTATTTAATAACGTTTTCAGATTAAATACAAAATAACACATTATTTTTCAAAAGTCTTGAAGAACAAAATTTATTCAAAATTAGGCTTAAAAACTATGATAGGGTGAATGATGTACAAATATGATTCGCAATTTTACCTCTAAGCAAACACTTGAAATTATTTTATGGTTTATTTGTTTGCAATTAAGCACAAAGCTACATAATGGGCTATCTGTACTCTGCCTAGTAGAGTACTAAAACCTGGATTTTAGAGATGTGAGTCCACAGATATCCATCTGTGCCACTAGGGGGCTTATTTCACATCTCTTTGAAGGCTAGCGTAAACAAATGAGTTATATTATCATATTAAATTATTATGGTGCCATGATTCATGTCTTAGAAATTTAATTTGGTAAAAAAGAATACTCATTTTAGTAGATTAACAAGTAGTTTTGGAAATTTATTGCTTGAGTTTTGTTTTCCTTCATTTTGAGGTCGTTTTGTTTGACCCCTTTCGAATATTCACACAAAACTGCATAGCGTACAATTCGACCCTAATTTTGATGGGAAAGACTAGAAAGAAGACAGCTAATAAATGAACTTCAACGTTACCACTTCTAACCCTTGGTTTACTCTAATCAAATAGGAGGATTTGACTGTCACTCTTTAATGCATCCATGAATTGAAAGTGAGGAACGCGATTCATTTTAATTTGTTTTTTAAACAGGGGACGATACACTGACCACTGAGTGGACAATGAGAGACGTTATATTACACTCGATAATAATTTAAACGGGCAGTGATAAATATCAGTTTATATCGAAACTTCACTAACTTGAATAGCAATAGAAGCAAAATATTTTGATATCGAAACAGCAAACACTATTCCAGACGATTTCATTAACACATGTTACGTTTTTACTTATTGTATTTGATAAATAACTGCTACTCAGTTATATTCTTTTTGTCATTTGAGTATTGTTTTTGTTAGTGATATTCTTGTCGTCAGTTGAGTATTGTTGTTTGTTAGTGATATTCTTGTCCTCAGTTGAGTATTGTTGTTAGTTAGTGATATTCTTGTCGTCAGTTGAGTATTGTTGTTTGTTAGTGATATTCTTATTTTCAGTTGAGTATTGTTGTTTGTTAGTGATATTCTTGTCGTCAGTTGAGTATTGTTGTTAGTTAGTGATATTCTTGTCGTCAGTTGAGTATTGTTGTTTCTTTAGTGATATTTTGTCGTCAGTTGAGTATTGTTGTTTGTTAGTGATATTCTTGTCGTCAGTTTAGTATTGTGGTTAGTTAGTGATATTCTTGTTGTCAGTTGAGTATTGTTGTTAGTTAGTTATATTCTTTTTGTCATTTGAGTATTGTTTTTGTTAGTGATATTCTTGTCGTCAGTTGAGTATTGTTGTTTGTTAGTGATATTCTTGTTCTCAGTTGAGTATTGTTGTTAGTTAGTGATATTCTTGTCTTCAGTTGAATATTGTTGTTAGTTAGTGATATTCTTGTCGTCAGTTGAGTATTGTTGTTAGTTACTGATACTCTTGTTGTCAGTTGAGTATTGTTGTTAGTTAGTGATATTCTTGTTGTCATTTGAGTATTGTTTTTTGTTAGTAATATTCTTGTCGTCAGTTGAGTATTGTTGTTTGTTAGTGATATTTTTGTTATCGGTTGAGTATTGTTGTTTGTTAGCGATATTCTTGTTCTCAGTTGAGTATTGTTGTTAGTTAGTGATATTCTTGTCGTCAGTTGAGTATTGTTGTTTCTTAGTGATATTTTGTCGTCAGTTGAGTATTGTTGTTTGTTAGTGATATTCTTGTCGTCAGTTGAGTATTGTTGTTAGTTAGTGATATTCTTGTCGTCAGTTGAGTATTGTTGTTTGTTAGTGATATTCTTATTTTCAGTTGAGTATTGTTGTTTGTTAGTGATATTCTTGTCGTCAGTTGAGTATTGTTGTTAGTTAGTGATATTCTTGTCGTCAGTTGAGTATTGTTGTTTCTTAGTGATATTTTTGTCGTCAGTTGAGTATTGTTGTTTGTTAGTGATATTCTTGTCGTCAGTTTAGTATTGTTGTTAGTTAGTGATATTCTTGTTGTTAGTTGAGTATTGTTGTTAGTTAGTTATATTCTTTTTGTCAGTTGAGTATTGTTGTTTGTTAGTGATATTCTTGTCGTCAGTTGAGTATTGTTGTTAGTTAGTGATATTCTTGTCGTCAGTTGAGTATTGTTGTTAGTTAGTGATATTCTTGTCTTCAGTTGAGTATTGTTGTTAGTTAGTGATATTCTTGTCGTCAGTTGAGTATTGTTGTTAGTTAGTGATATTCTTGTCGTCAGTTGAGTATTGTTGTTAGTTACTGATACTCTTGTTGTCAGTTGAGTATTGTTGTTAGTTAGTGATATTCTAGTCGTCAGTTGAGTATTGTTGTTAGTGATATTGTTGTCGTCAGTTGAGTATTGTTGTTAGTTAGTGATATTCTTGTCGTCAGTTGAGTATTGTTGTTAGTTAGTGATATTCTTGTCGTCAGTTGAGTATTGTTGTTAGTTAGTGATATTCTTGTCGTCAGTTGAGTATTGTTGTTAGTTAGTGATATTCTTGTCGTCAGTTGAGTATTGTTGTTAGTTAGTATATTCCTTGTCGTCAGTTGAGTATTGTTGTTAGTTAGTGATATTCTTGTCGTCAGTTGAGTATTGTTGTTTGTTAGTGATATTCTTGTTGTCAGTTGAGTATTGTTGTTTGTTAGTGATATTCTTGTCGTCAGTTGAGTATTGTTGTTAGTTAGTGATATTCTTGTCGTCAGTTGAGTATTGTTGTTAGTTAGTGATATTCTTGTCGTCAGTTGAGTATTGTTGTTAGTTACTGATACTCTTGTTGTCAGTTGAGTATTGTTGTTAGTTAGTGATATTCTAGTCGTCAGTTGAGTATTGTTGTTAGTTAGTGATATTCTTGTCGTCAGTTGAGTATTGTTGTTAGTTAGTGATATTCTTGTCGTCAGTTGAGTATTGTTGTTAGTTAGTGATATTCTTGTCGTCAGTTGAGTTGTTGTTGTTAGTTAGTGATATTCTTGTCGTCAGTTGAGTATTGTTGTTTGTTAGTGATATTCTTGTCGTCAGTTGAGTATTGTTGTTTGTTAGTGATATTCTTGTCGTCAGTTGAGTATTGTTGTTAGTTAGTGATATTCTTGTCGTCAGTTGAGTATTGTTGTTTGTTAGTGATATTCTTGTCGTCAGTTGAGTATTGTTGTTTGTTAGTGATATTCTTGTCGTCAGTCAGTTTGTTGTTAGTTAGTATTTCTTGTTAGTTAGTGATATATCTTGTCGTCAGTTGAGTATTGTTGTTAGTTAGTGATATTCTTGTCGTCAGTTGAGTATTGTTGTTAGTTAGTGATATTCTTGTCGTCACTTGAGTATTGTTGTTAGTTAGTGATATTCTTGTCGTCAGTTGAGTATTGTTGTTTGTTAGTGATATTCTTGTTCGTCAGTTGAGTATTGTTGTTTGTTAGTGATATTCTTGTCGTCAGTTGAGCATTGTTGTTAGTTAGTGATATTCTTGTCGTCAGTTGAGTATTGTTGTTAGTTAGTGATATTCTTGTCGTCAGTTGAGTATTGTTGTTAGTTAGTGATATTCTTGTCGTCAGTTGAGTATTGTTGTTAGTTAGTGATATTCTTGTCGTCAGTTGAGTATTGTTGTTTGTTAGTGATATTCTTGTCGTCAGTTGAGTATTGTTGTTTGTTAGTGATATTCTTGTCGTCAGTTGAGTATTGTTGTTTGTTAGTGATATTCTTGTCGTCAGTTGAGTATTGTTGTTAGTTAGTGATATTCTTGTCGTCAGTTGAGTATTGTTGTTAGTTAGTGATATTCTTGTCGTCAGTTGAGTATTGTTGTTTGTTAGTGATATTCTTGTCGTCAGTTGAGTATTGTTGTTTGTTAGTGATATTCTTGTCGTCAGTTGAGCATTGTTGTTAGTTAGTGATATTCTTGTCGTCAGTTGAGTATTGTTGTTAGTTAGTGATATTCTTGTCGTCAGTTGAGTATTGTTGTTAGTTAGTGATATTCCTGTCGTCAGTTGAGTATTGTTGTTTGTTAGTGATATTCTTGTCGTCAGTTGAGTATTGTTGTTAGTTAGTGATATTCTTGTCGTCAGCTGAGTATTGTTGTTAGTTAGTGATATTCTTGTCGTCAGTTGAGTATTGTTGTTAGTTAGTGATATTCTTGTCGTCAGTTGAGTATTGTTGTTTGTTAGTGATATTCTTGTGTCGTCAGTTGAGTATTGTTGTTTGTTAGTGATATTCTTGTCGTCAGTTGAGTATTGTTGTTTGTTAGTGATATTCTTGTCGTCAGTTGAGTATTGTTGTTAGTATGAGCATTGTTGTTGAGTATTGTTGTTTGTTAGTGATATTCTTGTCGTCAGTTGAGTATTGTTGTTAGTTAGTGATATTCCTTGTCGTCAGTTGAGTATTGTTGTTAGTTAGTGATATTCTTGTCGTCAGTTGAGTATTGTTGTTAGTTAGTGATATTCTTGTCGTCAGTTGAGTATTGTTGTTAGTTAGTGATATTCTTGTCGTCAGTTGAGTATTGTTGTTAGTTAGTGATATTCTTGTCGTCAGTTGAGTATTGTTGTTTGTTAGTGATATTCTTGTCGTCAGTTGAGTATTGTTGTTAGTTAGTGATATTCTTGTCGTCAGTTGAGTATTGTTGTTAGTTAGTGATATTCTTGTCGTCAGTTGAGTATTGTTGTTAGTTAGTGATATTCTTGTCGTCAGTTGAGTATTGTTGTTAGTTAGTGATATTCTTGTCGTCAGTTGAGTATTGTTGTTTGTTAGTGATATTCTTGTCGTCAGTTGAGTATTGTTGTTAGTTAGTGATATTCTTGTCGTCAGTTGAGTATTGTTGTTAGTTAGTGATATTCTTGTCGTCAGTTGAGTATTGTTGTTTGTTAGTGATATTCTTGTCGTCAGTTGAGTATTGTTGTTTGTTAGTGATATTCTTGTCGTCAGTTGAGTATTGTTGTTAGTTAGTGATATTCTTGTCGTCAGTTGAGTATTGTTGTTAGTTAGTGATATTCTTGTTTCGTCAGTTGAGTATTGTTGTTAGTTAGTGATATTCTTGTCGTCAGTTGAGTATTGTTGTTAGTTAGTGATATTCTTTTCGTCAGTTGAGTATTGTTGTTAGTTAGTGATATTCTTGTCGTCAGTTGAGTATTGTTGTTAGTTAGTGATATTCTTGTCGTCAGTTGAGTATTGTTGTTAGTTAGTGATATTCTTGTCGTCAGTTGAGTATTGTTGTTTGTTAGTGATATTCTTGTCGTCAGTTGAGTATTGTTGTTTGTTAGTGATATTCTTGTCGTCAGTTGAGTATTGTTGTTAGTTAGTGATATTCTTGTCGTCAGTTGAGTATTGTTGTTTGTTAGTGATATTCTTGTCGTCAGTTGAGTATTGTTGTTTGTTAGTGATATTCTTGTCGTCAGTTGAGTATTGTTGTTTGTTAGTGATATTCTTGTCGTCAGTTGAGTATTGTTGTTAGTTAGTGATATTCCTTGTCGTCAGTTGAGTATTGTTGTTAGTTAGTGATATTCTTGTCGTTAGCTGAGTATTGTTGTTAGTTAGTGATATTCTTGTCGTCAGTTGAGTATTGTTGTTTGTTAGTGATATTCTTGTCGTCAGTTGAGTATTGTTGTTTGTTAGTGAGTTCTTGTCGTCAGTGATATTGTTGTCGTCAGTTGAGTATTGTTGTTAGTTAGTGATATTCTTGTCGTCAGTTGAGTATTGTTGTTAGTTAGTGATATTCTTGTCGTCAGTTGAGTATTGTTGTTAGTTAGTGATATTCTTGTCGTCAGTTGAGTATTGTTGTTAGTTAGTGATATTCTTGTCGTCAGTTGAGTATTGTTGTTAGTTAGTGATATTCTTGTCGTCAGTTGAGTATTGTTGTTAGTTAGTGATATTCCTTGTCGTCAGTTGAGTATTGTTGTTAGTTAGTGATATCCCTGTCGTCAGCTTGAGTATTGTTGTTAGTTAGTGATATTCCTTGTCGTCAGTTGAGTATTGTTGTTAGTTAGTGATATTCCTTGTCGTCAGTTGAGTATTGTTGTTTGTTAGTGATATTCTTGTCGTCAGTTGAGTATTGTTGTTAGTTAGTGATATTCCTTGTCGTCAGCTGAGCATTGTTGTTGTTGTGTGATATTCTTGTCGTCAGTTGAGTATTGTTGTTAGTTAGTGATATTCTTGTCGTCAGTTGAGTATTGTTGTTAGTTAGTGATATTCTTGTCGTCAGTTGAGTATTGTTGTTAGTTAGTGATATTCTTTGTCGTCAGTTGAGTATTGTTGTTAGTTAGTGATATTCCTTGTCGTCAGTTGAGTATTGTTGTTTGTTAGTGATATTCCTTGTCGTCAGTTGAGTATTGTTGTTAGTTAGTGATATTCTTGTCGTCAGCTGAGTATTGTTGTTAGTTAGTGATATTCTTGTCGTCAGTTGAGTATTGTTGTTAGTTAGTGATATTCTTGTCGTCAGTTGAATATTGTTGTTTGTTAGTGATATTCTTGTCGTCAGTTGAGTATTGTTGTTTGTTAGTGATATTCTTGTCGTCAGTTGAGTATTGTTGTTAGTTAGTGATATTCTTGTCGTCAGTTGAGTATTGTTGTTAGTTAGTGATATTCTTGTCGTCAGTTGAGTATTGCTGTTTAGTTAGTGATATTCTTGTCGTCAGTTGAGTATTGTTGTTTGTTAGTGATATTCTTGTCGTCAGTTGAGTATTGTTGTTAGTTAGTGATATTCCTTGTCGTCAGTTGAGTATTGTTGTTAGTTAGTGATATTCTTGTCGTCAGTTGAGTATTGTTGTTAGTTAGTGATATTCTTGTCGTCAGTTGAGTATTGTTGTTAGTTAGTGATATTCTTGTCGTCAGTTGAGTATTGTTGTTTGCGATATTCGTTAGTGATATTCTTGTCGTCAGTTGAGTATTGTTGTTAGTTAGTGATATTCTTGTCGTCAGTTGAGTATTGTTGTTAGTTAGTGATATTCTTTGTCGTCAGTTGAGTATTGTTGTTAGTTAGTGATATTCTTGTCGTCAGTTGAGTATTGTTGTTAGTTAGTGATATTCTTGTCGTCAGTTGAGTATTGTTGTTAGTTAGTGATATTCTTGTCGTCAGTTGAGTATTGTTGTTAGTTAGTGATATTCTTGTCGTCAGTTGAGTATTGTTGTTTGTTAGTGATATTCTTGTCGTCAGCTGAGTATTGTTGTTTGTTAGTGATATTCTTGTGTCGTCAGTTGAGTATTGTTGTTTGTTAGTGATATTCTTGTCGTCAGTTGAGCATTGTTGTTAGTTAGTGATATTCTTGTCGTCAGTTGAGTATTGTTGTTAGTTAGTGATATTCTTGTCGTCAGTTGAGTATTGTTGTTAGTTAGTGATATTCTTGTCGTCAGTTGAGTATTGTTGTTTGTTAGTGATATTCTTGTCGTCAGTTGAGTATTGTTGTTAGTTAGTGATATTCTTGTCGTCAGTTGAGTATTGTTGTTAGTTAGTGATATTCTTGTCGTCAGTTGAGTATTGTTGTTAGTTAGTGATATTCTTGTCGTCAGTTGAGTATTGCTGTTTGTTAGTGATATTCTTGTCGTCAGTTGAGCATTGTTGTTAGTTAGTGATATTCCTCTTCAGTCGTCAGTTGAGTATTGTTGTTTGTTAGTGATATTCCTTGTCGTCAGTTGAGTATTGTTGTTCTTGTTAGTGATATTCTTGTCGTCAGTTGAGTATTGTTGTTGTTAGTGATATTCTTGTCGTCAGTTGAGTATTGTTGCTTAGTTAGTGATATTCTTGTCGTCAGTTGAGTATTGTTGTTAGTTAGTGATATTCTTGTCTGTCAGTTGAGTATTGTTGTTATTTAGTTAGTGATATTCTTTGTCGTCAGCTGAGTATTGTTGTTTGTTAGTGATATTCTTGTCGTCAGTTGAGTATTGTTGTTAGTTAGTGATATTCTTGTCGTCAGCTGAGTATTGTTGTTTGTTAGTGATATTCTTGTCGTCAGTTGAGTATTGTTGTTAGTTAGTGATATTCTTGTCGTCAGTTGAGTATTGTTGTTAGTGATTAGTGATATTCTTGTCGTCAGTTGAGTATTGTTGTCGTTAGTGATATTCTTGTCGTCAGTTGAGTATTGTTGTTAGTTAGTGATATTCTTGTCGTCAGTTGAGTATTGTTGTTAGTTAGTGATATTCTTTGTCGTCAGTTGAGTATTGTTGTTAGTTAGTGATATTCTTGTCGTCAGTTTGAGTATTGCTGTTAGTTAGTGATATTCCTTGTCTTCAGTTGATATTGCTTGTTTGTTAGTGATATTCTTGTCGTCAGTTGAGTGATATTCCTTGTTAGTGATATTCTTGTCGTCAGTTGAGTATTGTTGTTTGTTAGTGATATTCTTGTCGTCAGTTGAGTATTGTTGTTAGTTAGTGATATTCTTGTCGTCAGTTGAGTATTGTTGTTAGTTAGTGATATTCTTGTCGTCAGTTGAGTATTGTTGTTTGTTAGTGATATTCTTGTCGTCAGTTGAGTATTGTTGTTAGTTAGTGATATTCTTGTCGTCAGTTGAGTATTGTTGTTCGTTAGTGATATTCTTGTCGTCAGTTGAGTATTGTTGTTTTGTTAGTGATATTCTTGTCGTCAGTTGAGTATTGTTGTTAGTTAGTGATATTCTTGTCGTCAGTTGAGTATTGTTGTTAGTTAGTGATATTCCTGTCGTCAGTTGAGTATTGTTGTTTGTTAGTGATATTCTTGTCGTCAGTTGAGTATTGTTGTTTGTTAGTGATATTCTTGTCGTCAGCTGAGTATTGTTGTTAGTTAGTGATATTCTTGTCGTCAGTTGAGTATTGTTGTTTGTTAGTGATATTCTTGTCGTCAGTTGAGTATTGTTGTTTGTTAGTGATATTCTTGTCGTCAGTTGAGTATTGTTGTTTGTTAGTGATATTCCTTGTCGTCAGTTGAGTATTGTTGTTAGTTAGTGATATTCTTGTCGTCAGTTGAGTATTGTTGTTAGTTAGTGATATACTTGTTTTCAGTTGAGTATTGTTGTTTGTTAGTGATATTCCTTGTCGTCAGTTGAGTATTGTTGTTAGTTAGTGATATTCTTGTCGTCAGTCATTGAGCATTGCTGTTAGTTAGTGATATTCTTTCGTCAGTTGAGTATTGTTGTTAGTTAGTGATATTCTTGTCGTCAGTTGAGTATTGTTGTTAGTTAGTGATATTCTTGTCGTCAGTTGAGTATTGTTGTTTGTTAGTGATATTCTTGTCGTCAGTTGAGTATTGTTTTGTGTTAGTGATATTCTTGTCGTCAGTTGAGCATTGTTGTTATTGTTGTTAGTTAGTGATATTCTTGTCGTCAGTTGAGTATTGTTGTTAGTTAGTGATATTCCTTGTCGTCAGTTGAGTATTGTTGTTGTTAGTGATATTCTTGTCGTCAGTTGAGTATTGTTGTTTGTTAGTGATATTCTTGTCGTCAGTTGAGTATTGTTTGTTAGTTAGTGATATTCTTGTCGTCAGTTGAGTATTGTTGTTAGTTAGTGATATCCTTGTCGTCAGTTGAGTATTGTTGTTAGTTAGTGATATTCCTTGTCGTCAGTTGAGTATTGTTGTTGCCTGTTAGTGATATTCTTGTCGTCAGCTGAGCATTGTTAGTTAGTGATATTCCTTGTCGTCAGTTGAGTATTGTTGTTAGTTAGTGATATCCTTGTCGTCAGTTGAGCATTGTTGTTAGTTAGTGATATTCTTGTCGTCAGTTGAGTATTGTTGTTGTTTGTTAGTGATATTCCTTGTCGTCAGTTGAGTATTGTTGTTGTTAGTGATATTCTTGTCTCAGTTGAGTATTGTTGTTAGTTAGTGATATTCTTGTCGTCAGTTGAGTATTGTTGTTAGTGAGTGATATTCTTGTCGTCAGTTGAAGTATTGTTGTTTGTTAGTGATATTCTTGTCGTCAGTTGAGTATTGTTGTTAGTTAGTGATATTCTTGTTTGTCAGTTGAGTATTGTTGTTAGTTAGTGATATTCTTGTCGTCAGTTGAGTATTGTTGTTAGTTAGTGATATTCTTGTCGTCAGCTGAGTATTGTTGTTAGTTAGTGATATTCCTTGTCGTCAGTTGAGTATTGTTGTTTGTTAGTGATATTCTTGTCGTCAGTTGAGTATTGTTGTTAGTTAGTGATATTCTTGTCGTCAGTTGAGTATTGTTGTTAGTTAGTGATATTCTTGTCGTCAGTTGAGTATTGTTGTTAGTTAGTGATATTCCTTGTCGTCAGTTGAGTATTGTTGTTAGTTAGTGATATTCTTGTCGTCAGCTGAGTATTGTTGTTAGTTAGTGATATTCCTTTCGTCAGTTGAGTATTGTTGTTAGTTAGTGATATTCTTGTTGTCAGTTGAGCATTGTTGTTAGTTAGTGATATTCTTGTCGTCAGTTGAGTATTGTTGTTAGTTAGTGATATTCTTGTCGTCAGTTGAGTATTGTTGTTAGTTAGTGATATTTCTTGTCGTCAGTTGAGTATTGTTGTTTGTTAGTGATATTCTTGTCGTCAGTTGAGTATTGTTGTTTGTTAGTGATATTCTTGTCGTCAGTTGAGTATTGTTGTTAGTTAGTGATATTCTTGTCGTCAGTTGAGTATTGTTGTTTGTTAGTGATATTCTTGTCGTCAGGTTGAGTATTGTTGTTTGTTAGTGATATTCTTTGTCGTCAGTTGAGTATTGTTGTTTGTTAGTGATATTCCGTTTGTCAGCTGAGTATTGTTGTTCTAGTTAGTGATATTCCTTTGTCGTCAGGATTGAGTATTGTTGTTAGTTAGTGATATTCTTGTCGTCAGTTGAGTATTGTTGTTTGTTAGCGATATCCTGTGTCGTCAGCTGAGTATTGTTGTTAGTTGTGATATTCTTGTCGTCAGTTGAGTATTGTTGTTAGTTAGTGATATTCTTGTCGTCAGCTTGAGTATTGTTGTTAGTTAGTGATATTCTTGTCGTCAGTTGAGTATTGTTGTTAGTTAGTGATATTCTTGTCGTCAGTTGAGCATTGTTGTTAGTTAGTGATATTCTTGTCGTCAGTTGAGTATTGTTGTTAGTTAGTGATATTCCTTGTCGTCAGCTGAGCATTGTTGTTAGTTAGTGATATTCCTTGTCGTCAGTTGAGTATTGTTGTTAGTTAGTGATATTCCTTTGTTGTCAGCTGAGTATTGTTGTTTGTTAGTGATATCTCCTGTCAGTCAGTCAAGTATAGTTGTTAGTTAGTGATATTCCTTGTCGTCAGTTGAGCATTGTTGTTAGTGATATCTCCGTTATCAGTTGAGTATTGTTGTTAGTTAGTGATATTCCTTGTCGTCAGCTGAGTATTGTTGTTAGTTAGTGATATTCCTTGTCGTCAGTTGAGTATTGTTGTTTGTTAGTGATATTCCTTGTCGTCAGTTGAGCATTGTTGTTAGTTAGTGATATTCTGTCGTCAGCTGAGCATTGCTGTTAGTTAGTGATATACATTGTCGTCAGCTGAGTATTGTTGTTAGTTAGTGATATCCTTGTCGTCAGTTGAGTATTGTTCCTTGTTAGTGATATTCTTGTCGTCAGTTGAGCATTGTTGTTAGTTAGTGATATTCTTGTCGTCAGCTGAGTATTGTTGTTAGTTAGTGATATTCCTTGTCGTCATTGAGCATTGTTGTTAGTTAGTGATATTCCTTGTCGTCAGCTGAGCATTGTTGTTTGTTAGTGATATCTGCTACAGTCGTCAGTTGAGTATTGTTTATTGTTAGTGATATTTTTGTCGTCAGTTGAGTATTGTTGTTTGTTAGTGATATTCCTTGTCGTCAGCTGAGTATTGTTGTTTGTTAGTGATATTCTTGTCGTCAGTTGAGTATTGTTGTTAGTTAGTGATATTCTTGTCGTCAGTTGAGTATTGTTGTTAGTTAGTGATATTCTTGTCGTCAGCTTGAGTATTGTTGTTAGTTAGTGATATTCTTGTCGTCAGTTGAGTATTGAGTATGTTTGTTAGTGATATTCTTTGTCGTCAGTTGAGTATTGTTGTTTGTTAGTGATATTCTTGTCGTCAGTTGAGTATTGCTGTTACCTATAAGTGATATTTTATTGTCATCAGTTGAGTATTGTGGTTTGTTAGTGATATTCCTGTCGTCAGCTGAGTATTGTTGTTTGTTAGTGATATCTTGTCGTCAGTTGAGTATTGTTGTTAGTTAGTGATATCTCCTTTGTCAGCTGAGCATTGTTGTTTGTTAGTGATATTCCCTTGTCGTCAGTTGAGTATTGTTGTTAGTTAGTGATATTCCTTGTCGTCAGTTGAGTATTGCTGTTAAGTTAGTGATATTCCCTTGTCGTCAGCTGAGCATTGTTGTTAGTTAGTGATATTCCTCAGTCGTCAGTTGAGTATTGTTGTTAGTTAGTGATATCTCTTGTCTGTCAGTTGATTTTTGTTTTTATTGAGCATTGCTGTTGAAGCAGTTGAGTATTGTTGTTGTTAGTGATATTCTTGTCGTCAGCTGAGTATTGTTGTTTGTTAGTGATATTCTTGTCGTCAGTTGAGTATTGTTGTTTGTTAGTGATATTCCTTGTCAGTCAGTTTAGCATTGCTGTTAGTTAGTGATAGTCTAGTGATATTCTTGTCGTCAGTTGAGTATTGTTGTTTGTTAGTGATATTCTTGTTCAGTCAGTCGTGAGTATTGTTGTTTGTTAGTGATATTCTTGTCGTCAGTTGAGTATTGTTGTTAGTTAGTGATATTCTTGTCGTCAGTTGAGTATTGTTGTTTGTTAGTGATATCCCTTATGTCGTCAGCCTGAGTATTGTTGTTTGTTAGTGATATTCTTGTCGTCAGTTGAGTATTGTTAGTTATCTTGTCGTCAGTGATATTCTTGTTTTAGTGATATTCTTTTGTCAGTTGAGTATTGTTGTTTGTTAGTGATATTCTTGTCGTCAGTTGAGCATTGTTGTTAGTTAGTGATATTTTTGTTGTCAGTTGAGTATTGTTGTTTTGTTAGTGATATTCTTGTCGTCAGTTGAGCATTGTTGTTCGTTAGTGATATTCCTTGTCGTCAGCTGAGTATTGCTGTTGTTTAGTGATATTCTTGTCGTCAGTTGAGTATTGTTGTTAGTTAGTGATATTCCCTTGTCGTCAGCTGAGTATTGTTGTTAGTTAGTGATATTCTTTCGTCAGTTGAGTATTGTTGTCGTAGTTAGTGATATCTCCCTTGTCTTTTGTTTATTCCCTTGTCGTCAGTTGAGTATTGTTGTTTGTTAGTGATATTCTTTGTCGTCAGTTGAGCATTGTTGTTAGTTAGTGATATTCTTGTCGTCAGTTGAGCATTGTTGTTAGTTAGTGATATTCTTGTTGTCAGCTGAGTATTGTTGTTTGTTAGTGATATTCCTTGTCGTCAGTTGAGTATTGTTGTTGTTAGTGATATTTTGTCGTCAGCTGAGTATTGTTGTTTGTTAGTGATATTCCTTGTCGTCAGTTGAGTATTGTTGTTAGTTAGTGATATTCTTGTCGTCAGCTGAGCATTGTTGTTTGTTAGTGATATTCTCTTTGTCAGCTGAGTATTGTTTTTAGTTAGTGATATTCCTTGTCGTCAGTTGAGTATTGTTGTTAGTTAGTGATATCTCTTTGTCAAATTTTGAGTATTGTTTGTTGATAGTGATATTGTCGTCAGTTGAGTATTGTTGTTTGTTAGTGATATTCTTGTCGTCAGTTGAGTATTGGTTGTTAGTTAGTGATATTCTTGTCGTCAGTTGAGTATTGTTGTTAGTTAGTGATATTCTTGTCGTCAGTTGAGTATTGTTGTTAGTTAGTGATATCCCTTTGTCGTCAGTTGAGTATTGTTGTTAGTTAGTGATATTCCTTGTCGTCAGCTGAGTATTGTTGCTCTGTTAGTGATATTCTTGTCGTCAGTTGAGTATTGTTGTTTGTTAGTGATATTCTTGTCGTCAGCTGAGTATTGTTGTTAGTTAGTGATATTCTTGTCGTCAGTTGAGAATATTGTTGTTAGTTAGTGATATTCTTGTCGTCAGCTTGAGTATTGTTGTTAGTTAGTGATATTCTTGTCGTCAGTTGAGTATTGTTGTTTGTTAGTGATATTCTTGTCGTCAGTTAAGTATTGTTGTTAGTTAGTGATATTCTTGTCGTCAGCTGAGTATTGTTGTTAGTTAGCGATATTCCGTCGTCAGCTGAGTATTGTTGTTAGTTAGTGATATTCTTTGTCGTCAGCTGAGTATTGTTGTTTGTTAGTGATATCTTTGTCGTCAGCTGAGTATTGTTGTTAGTTAGTGATATTCCTTTGTTGTCAGCTGAGCATTGTTGTTAGTTAGTGATTCTCTTGTCGTCAGCTGAGTATTTGTTGTTGTTAGTGATATTCCTTGTCGTCAGTTGAGTATTGTTAGTGATATTGATATCTATTGTCGTCAGCCGGAATATTGATTGCCAGTGAGTGATATTCATCGTCAGTTGAGTACATATTGTTGTTTGTTAGTGATATTCCTGTCGTCAGTTGAGTGCATTGCTGTTTGTTAGTGATATCCCTTGTTGCCAGTTGAGCATTGTTGTTAGTTAGTGATATTCTTGTCGTCAGTTGAGCATTGTTGTTAGTTAGTGATATTCCTCCTCGTCAGTTGAGTATTGTTGCTTATTGTGATATTCCTGTCGCCAGCTGAGTATTGCTGGTTAGTTAGTGATATTCTTGTTGTCAGCTGAGCATTGTTGTTAGTTAGTGATATTCCTTTTCGTCATTTGAGTATTGGTTAGCTGAAGCATACCCTCGTGTGCTGTTAGTTAGTTATATCTTTGTCAGTTGAGTAATGGTTGTTAGTTAGTGATATTCTTGCTACCGCCAGAGCGTTGTTTTGT
This sequence comes from Tachypleus tridentatus, assembly GCF_004210375.1. Classification (NCBI taxonomy): domain Eukaryota; kingdom Metazoa; phylum Arthropoda; class Merostomata; order Xiphosura; family Limulidae; genus Tachypleus; species Tachypleus tridentatus. The sequence continues at coordinate 6,186,137 of NW_027467782.1, read as the reverse complement.
GTTGGATGAGATTCCTTGTCGCCGTCAGCTGAGTATTGTTGTTAGATAGCGATATTCTTGTCGTCAGCTGAGTATTGTTGTTGTTAGTGATATCTTGTCGTCAGCTTGAGCATTGCTGTTAGTTAGTGATATTCTTGTCGTCAGCTGAGTATTGTTGTTGCCAGTGATATTCTTGTCTGTCACTTGAGTATTGTTGTTACTTAGTGATACATTGTCGTCAGCTGAGTATTGTTGTTTAGTTAGTGATATCTCTTATTTTCAGCTGAGTATTGTTGTTTGTTAGTGATATTCCTGTCGTCAGTTGAGTATTGCTGTTAGTTAGTGATATTCCTTGTCGTCAGTTGAGTATTGTTGTTTGTTAGTGATATTCTTGTCGTCAGTTGCTACTGGTTTTGTTAGTTAGTGATATTCCTGTGTTGTCAGTTTAGCATTGCTGCGTTAGTTAGTGATATTCTTTGCTGTTAGTTGAGTATTGTTATTAGTTAGTGATATTCCTTGTCGTCATTTGAGCATTGTTGTTAGTTAGTGATATCCCTTGTCGTCAGCTGAGTATTGTTGTTTGTTAGTGATATTCTTGCTGTCAGCTGAGTATTGTTGTTTGTTAGTGATATCTCTTGTCTCAGTTGAGTATTGCTGTTAGTTAGTGATATCCCTTTCGTCAGCTGAGCATTGTTGTCGTTAGTGATACCTTGTCGTCACTGAGTAATATTGTTGTTAGTTAGTGATATTCTTGTTGTCAGTTGAGTATTGCTGTTAGTTAGTGATATTCCTTGTCGTCAGCTGAGCATTGTTGTTAGTTAGTGATATTGTTCTGTTGCCAGTCTGAGCATTGCTGTTGCCAGTGATATTCCTAGCCGTCAGCTGAGTATTGTTGTTAGTTAGTGATATTGTTGTCGCCGATTGAGTATTGCTGTTTGTTAGTGATATTCCTTGTCGTCAGTTGAGCATTGCTGTTTGTTAGTGATATTCCTGTTGTTCAGCCGAGTACTGTGGCTTAGTTAGTGATATTCTTGTTGTTAGCTGAGCATTGTGTTTGCCAGTTATATTCCTTGTCGTCAGTTGAGCATTGTTGTTAGTTAGTGATATTCCTTTGTCGTCAGCTTGAGCATTGTTGTTTGTTACAGTGATATTCTTGTCGTCAGCTGAATATTGTTGTTAGTTAGTGATATTCCTGTCGTCAGCTGAGCATTGTTTTGTCAGCCACTGATATTCTGCCTCTGTCAGTTGAGTATTGTTAGTTAGTTAGTGATACCTTTGTTGCCAGCTGAGTATTGTTGTTTGTTAGTGATATCCTTTGTCGTCAGCCGAGTATTGCTGTTAGTGAATGATATTCTTTGCGTCAGCAGCGTATTGTTGTTGGTTAGTGATATACTTGTCGTCCGCCGAGTATTGTTGTTTGTTAGTGATATTCTTGTCGTCAGTTGAGTATTGTTGTTAGTTAGTGATATCTCTTGTCGTCAGTTGAGCATTGTTGTTAGCTAGTGCATACTCTCCTCGTCAGCTGAGCATTGTTGTTAGTTAGTGATATTCTTTTGGTCAGATGAGTATTGTTGTTTGTTAGTTATATTCCTTGTCGTCAGCTGAGTATTGTTGTTTGTTAGTATTGCCCCTGTCGTCAGTCTCAGTATTGTTGTTAGTTAGTGATATCCTTGTCGTCATTTTGAGCATTGCTGTTAGTTAGTGATATCCCTTGTCGTCAGCTGAGCATTAGCTGAGTAATTGTCGCCGTCAGTGATACCTTGTTGTCAGCTGAGAATTGCTGTTTGTTAGTGATATCTCCCTGTCGTCAGCTGAGTATTGTTGTTAGTTAGTGATATTCCTTGTCGCCAGCTGAGCATTGCTGTTAGTTAGTGATATTCTTGTCGTCAGTTGAGTAATATTGTTGTTAGTGATATTCTTGTTGTCAGCGAGTAATATTTGTTAGTTAGTGATATTCTAGTTGTCAGTTGAGTATTGTTGTTAGTTAGCGATATTCCTGTCGTCAGTTGAGCACTGTTGTTTGTTAGTGATATTCTTGTCGTCAGTTGAGTATTGTTAAATAGTATTATTGTTGTCAGTTGAGCATTGTTCTAGTTAGTGATATTCCTGTCGTCAGCTGAGTATTGCTGTTAGTTAGTGATATCCCTTGTCGTCCGCCGAGCATTGTTGTTAGTTAGTGATACTCTTGTCGTCATTTGAGCATTGTTGTTAGTTAGTGATATTCCGTCGTCAGCCGAGAATTGTTGTTTGTTAGCATATTCTTGTTCGTCAGCTGAGCATTGTTGTTGTTAGTGATATTCTTGTCTCAGCTGAATATTGCTGTTAGTTAGTGATATTCCTTGTCGTCAGTTGAGTATTGCATTGTTAGTTAGTGATACCTTTGTTGTCAGCTGAGTATTGCTGTTAGTTAGTGATATCTCTAGTCGTCAGTTGAGCAATGTTGTTGTTAGTGATATTGTTGTTGTCAGTCTGAGTAATTGTTGTTTTTGCCAGTGATATTCATGTCGTCAGCTGAGTATTGTTGGTTAGTGATATTCTTGTCGTCAGTTGAGCATTGCTTGTTTGTTAGTGATATCTCTTGTCGTCAGCTTGAGCATTGTTGTTAGTTAGTATATCTCTTGTCGTCAGTTGAGTATTGCTGTTAGTTAGTGATATTCCTTGTCGTCAGCTGAGTATTGTTGCTTGTTAGTGATATTTTCTGTCTCTCGGTTGAGCATTGTTGTTTGTTAGTGATATTCTTGCTGTCAGTTAAGCATTGCTGTTAGTTAGTGATATTCCTGTCGTCAGCTGAGTATTGCTTTTGTTTGTTAGTGATATTCTTTGTTGTCAGCCTGAGTATTGTTGTTAGTGAGTGATATTCCCTCATTCTCAGCTGAGCATTGCTGTTTGTTAGTGATATTCCTTGTCGTCAGTATTGATTATTGTTGTTAGTTAGTGATATTCTTGTCGTCAGTTGAGTATTGTTGTTAGTTAGTGATATCTCTTGTTGTCAGTTGAGCATTGTTGTTTGTTAGTGATATTGCTGTGCGTCAGTTGAGTATTGTTGTTTGTTAGTGATATTCATGTCGTCAGCTGAGTATTGCTTGTTTGTCAGTGATATCTTGTCGTCAGTTGAGCATTGTTGTTTGTTAGTGATATTCTTGCTGTCAGTTGAGAGTATTTGTTAGTTATGATATTCTTGTCCTCAGCTGAGTATTGTTGTCTGTTAGTGATATTTCTTGTCCCTCAGTTGAGCATTGTTGTTAGTTGTGATATTCCTTTGGTCAGCTGAGCATTGTTTTTAGTTAGTGATATTCCTGTCGTCAGCTTGAGCATTGTTGTTTGTTAGAGATATTCTTTGTTGTCAGCTGAGTATTGTTGTTAGTTAGTGATATTCCTTGTCGTCAGCCGAGGATTGCTGTTTGTTAGTGATATCCTCCTCGTCAGCTTGAGCATCATTTTGTTAGTTAGTGATATCCTTGTCTGTCAGCTGAGTATTGTTGCTTGTTAGTGATATTCCTTGTCGTCGGTTGAGTATTGCTGTCTGTGAGTAATATTCCTTTGTTGTCAGTTGAGCAATTGTTGTTAGTTAGTGATATCCTTGTCGTCAGCTGAGTATTGCTGTTAGTTAGTGATATTCCTCGTCGTCAGCTGAGCATTGTTGTTTAGTTAGTGATATTCTGCTCGTCAGTTGAGTATTGCTGTTTGTTAGTGATATTCCTTGTCGTCAGTTGAGTATTGTTATTAGTGATCTTTGTCGTCAGTTGAGTATTGCTGTTATTAGTGATATCCTTGTCGTCAGCCTGAGTATTGTTGTTTGTTAGTGATATTCCTTGTCAGTCAGCTGAGCATTGCTGTTTGTTAGTGATATCTCTTGTCACCAGTTGAGTATTGCTGTTTCTTAGTGATATCTTGTTGTCAGTTGAGCATTGTTGTGAAGTTAGTGATATTTTTTTTCGTCAGTTGAGCATTGTTGTTAGTTAGTGATATTCTTTGTCCGTCAGCTGAGTATTGTTGTTTGTTAGTGATATTCCTTGTCGTCAGCTGAGTATTGTTGTTAGTTAGTGATATTCTTGTCGTCAGCTGAGCATTGTTGTTAGTTAGTGATATTCTTGTCGTCAGCTGAGTATTGTTGTTGTTAGAGATATTATTGCTGTCAGCTGAGTATTGTTGTTTGTTAGTGATATTCTTGTCGTCAGTTGAGTATTGTTGTTGTTAGTGATATTCTTGTCGTCAGTTGAGTATTGTTGTTTGTTAGTGATATTCTTGTCGTCAGAGAGTATTGTTGTTAGTTAGTGATATTCTTGTCGTCAGTTGAGTATTGTTGTTAGTTAGTGATATTCTTGTCGTCACTTGAGTATTGTTGTTTGTTAGTGATATTCTTGTTGTCAGTTGAGTATTGTTGTTAGTTAGTGATATTCTTGTCTTCAGTTGAGTATTGTTGTTAGTTAGTGATATTCTTGTCGTCAGTTGAGTATTGCTGTTAGTTTAGTGATATTCTTGTCGTCAGTTGAGTATTGTTGTTAGTTAGTGATATTCTTGTCGTCAGTTGAGTATTGTTGTTAGTTAGTGATATTCTTGTCGTCAGTTGAGTATTGTTGTTAGTTAGTGATATTCTTGTCGTCAGTTGAGTATTGTTGTTAGTTAGTGATATTCTTGTCGTCAGTTGAGTATTGTTGTTAGTTAGTGATATTCTTGTCGTCAGTTGAGTATTGTTGTTAGTTAGTGATATTCTTGTCGTCAGCTAAGTATTGTTGTTAGTTAGTGATATTCTTGTCGTCAGTTGAGTATTGTTGTTAGTGATATTCTTGTGTCATGAGTATTGTTTTAGTTAGTGATATTCTTGTCGTCAGTTGAGTATTGTTGTTAGTTAGTGATATTCTTGTCGTCAGCTGAGTATTGTTGTTAGTTAGTGATATTCTTGTCGTCAGTTGAGTATTGTTGTTAGTTAGTGATATTCTTGTCGTCAGTTGAGTATTGTTGTTAGTTAGTGATATTCTTGTCGTCAGTTGAGTATTGTTGTTTGTTAGTGATATTCTTGTCGTCAGCTGAGTATTGTTGTTTGTTAGTGATATTCTTGTCGTCAGTTGAGTATTGTTGTTAGTTAGTGATATTCTTGTCGTCAGTTGAGTATTGTTGTTAGTTAGTGATATTCTTGTCGTCACTTGAGTATTGTTGTTAGTTAGTGATATTCTTGTCGTCAGTTGAGTATTGTTGTTAGTTAGTGATATTCTTGTCGTCAGTTGAGTATTGTTGTTTGTTAGTGATATTCTTGTCGTCAGCTGAGTATTGTTGTTAGTTAGTGATATTCTTGTCGTCAGTTGAGTATTGTTGTTTGTTAGTGATATTCTTCAGTCGTCAGTTGAGTGATTGTTGTTTGTTAGTGATATTCTTGTCGTCAGTTGAGTATTGTTGTTAGTTAGTGATATTCTTGTCGTCAGCTGAGTATTGTTGTTAGTTAGTGATATTCTTGTCGTCAGCTGAGTATTGTTGTTAGTTAGTGATATTCTTGTCGTCAGTTGAGTATTGTTGTTAGTTAGTGATATTCTTGTCGTCAGTTGAGTATTGTTGTTAGTTAGTGATATTCTTGTCGTCAGTTGAGTATTGTTGTTAGTTAGTGATATTCTTGTCGTCAGTTGAGTATTGTTGTTAGTTAGTGATATTCTTGTCGTCAGTTGAGTATTGTTGTTAGTTAGTGATATTCTTGTCGTCAGTTGAGTATTGTTGTTAGTTAGTGATATTCTTGTCGTCAGTTGAGTATTGTTGTTAGTTAGTGATATTCTTGTCGTCAGTTGAGTATTGTTGTTAGTTAGTGATATTCTTGTCGTCAGTTGAGTATTGTTGTTAGTTAGTGATATTCTTGTCGTCAGTTGAGTATTGTTGTTAGTTAGTGATATTCTTGTCGTCAGTTGAGTATTGTTGTTAGTTAGTGATATTCTTGTCGTCAGTTGAGTATTGTTGTTAGTTAGTGATATTCTTGTCGTCAGTTGAGTATTGTTGTTAGTTAGTGATATTCTTGTCGTCAGTTGAGTATTGTTGTTAGTTAGTGATATTCTTGTCGTCAGTTGAGTATTGTTGTTAGTTAGTGATATTCTTGTCGTCAGTTGAGTATTGTTGTTAGTTAGTGATATTCTTGTCGTCAGTTGAGTATTGTTGTTAGTTAGTGATATTCTTGTCGTCAGTTGAGTATTGTTGTTAGTTAGTGATATTCTTGTCGTCAGTTGAGTATTGTTGTTAGTTAGTGATATTCTTGTCGTCAGTTGAGTATTGTTGTTAGTTAGTGATATTCTTGTCGTCAGTTGAGTATTGTTGTTAGTTAGTGATATTCTTGTCGTCAGTTGAGTATTGTTTTAGTTAGTGATATTCTTGTCGTCAGTTGAGTATTGTTGTTAGTTAGTGATATTCTTGTCGTCAGTTGAGTATTGTTGTTAGTTAGTGATATTCTTGTCGTCAGCTGAGTATTGTTGTTAGTTAGTGATATTCTTGTCGTCAGTGAGTATTGTTGTTAGTTAGTGATATTCTTGTCGTCAGTTGAGTATTGTTGTTAGTTAGTGATATTCTTGTCGTCAGTTGAGTATTGTTGTTAGTTAGTGATATTCTTGAGTAGTATTGTTGTTTGTTAGTTAGTGATATTCTGTTAGTTAGTCAGCTGAGTATTGTTGTTAGTTAGTGATATTCTTGTCGTCAGTTGAGTATTGTTGTTAGTTAGTGATATTCTTGTCGTCAGTTGAGTATTGTTGTTAGTTAGTGATATTCTTGTCGTCAGTTGAGTGATATTCTTGTCGTCAGTTGTTTGTTGTTAGTTAGTGATATTCTTGTCGTCAGTTGAGTATTGTTGTTTGTTAGTGATATTCTTGTCGTCAGTTGAGTATTGTTGTTAGTTAGTGATATTCTTGTCGTCAGTTGAGTATTGTTGTTAGTTAGTGATATTCTTGTCGTCAGTTGAGTATTGTTGTTAGTTAGTGATATTTTTGTCGTCAGTTGAGTATTGTTGTTAGTTAGTGATATTCTTGTCGTCAGTTGAGTATTGTTGTTAGTTAGTGATATTCTTGTCGTCAGTTGAGTATTGTTGTTAGTTAGTGATATTCTTGTCGTCAGCTGAGTATTGTTGTTAGTTAGTGATATTCTTGTCGTCAGTTGAGTATTGTTGTTAGTTAGTGATATTCTTGTCGTCAGCTGAGTATTGTTGTTAGTTAGTGATATTCTTGTCGTCAGTTGAGTATTGTTGTTGTTAGTGATATTCTTGTCGTCAGTTGAGTATTGTTGTTAGTTAGTGATATTCTTGTCGTCAGTTGAGTATTGTTGTTAGTTAGTGATATTCTTGTCGTCAGTTGAGTATTGTTGTTTGTTAGTGATATTCTTGTCGTCAGTTGAGTATTGTTGTTAGTTAGTGATATTCTTGTCGTCAGTTGAGTATTGTTGTTAGTTAGTGATATTCTTGTCGTCAGTTGAGTATTGTTGTTAGTTAGTGATATTCTTGTCGTCAGTTGAGTATTGTTGTTAGTTAGTGATATTCTTGTCGTCAGTTGAGTATTGTTGTTAGTTAGTGATATTCTTGTCGTCAGTTGAGTATTGTTGTTTGTTAGTGATATTCTTGTCGTCAGTTGAGTATTGTTGTTTGTTAGTGATATTCTTGTCGTCAGTTGAGTATTGTTGTTAGTTAGTGATATTCTTGTCGTCAGTTGAGTATTGTTGTTAGTTAGTGATATTCTTGTCGTCAGCTGAGTATTGTTGTTAGTTAGTGATATTCTTGTCGTCAGTTGAGTATTGTTGTTAGTTAGTGATATTCTTGTCGTCAGTTGAGTATTGTTGTTTGTTAGTGATATTCTTGTCGTCAGTTGAGTATTGTTGTTAGTTAGTGATATTCTTGTCGTCAGTTGAGTATTGTTGTTAGTTAGTGATATTCTTGTCGTCAGTTGAGTATTGTTGTTAGTTAGTGATATTCTTGTCGTCAGTTGAGTATTGTTGTTAGTTAGTGATATTCTTGTCGTCAGTTGAGTATTGTTGTTAGTTAGTGATATTCTTGTCGTCAGTTGAGTATTGTTGTTAGTTAGTGATATTCTTGTCGTCAGTTGAGTATTGTTGTTAGTTAGTGATATTCTTGTCGTCAGTTGAGTATTGTTGTTAGTTAGTGATATTCTTGTCGTCAGTTGAGTATTGTTGTTAGTTAGTGATATTCTTGTCGTCAGCTGAGTATTGTTTAGTTAGTTAGTGATATTCTTGTCGTCAGTTGAGTATTGTTGTTAGTTAGTGATATTCTTGTCGTCAGTTGAGTATTGTTGTTAGTTAGTGATATTCTTGTCGTCAGTTGAGTATTGTTGTTAGTTAGTGATATTCTTGTCGTCAGTTGAGTATTGTTGTTTGTTAGTGATATTCTTGTCGTCAGTTAGTGATATTCTTGTCGTCAGTTGAGTATTGTTGTTTAGTTAGTGATATTCTTGTCGTCAGTTGAGTATTGTTGTTAGTTAGTGATATTCTTGTCGTCAGTTGAGTATTGTTGTTTGTTAGTGATATTCTTGTCGTCAGTTGAGTATTGTTGTTAGTTAGTGATATTCTTGTCGTCAGTTGAGTATTGTTGTTAGTTAGTGATATTCTTGTCGTCAGTTGAGTATTGTTGTTAGTTAGTGATATTCTTGTCGTCAGTTGAGTATTGTTGTTAGTTAGTGATATTCTTGTCGTCAGTTGAGTATTGTTGTTAGTTAGTGATATTCTTGTCGTCAGTTGAGTATTGTTGTTAGTTAGTGATATTCTTGTCGTCAGTTGAGTATTGTTGTTAGTTAGTGATATTCTTGTCGTCAGTTGAGTATTGTTGTTAGTTAGTGATATTCTTGTCGTCAGTTGAGTATTGTTGTTTGTTAGTGATATTCTTGTCGTCAGTTGAGTATTGTTGTTAGTTAGTGATATTCTTGTCGTCAGTTGAGTATTGTTGTTTGTTAGTGATATTCTTGTCGTCAGTTGAGTATTGTTGTTAGTTAGTGATATTCTTGTCGTCAGTTGAGTATTGTTGTTTGTTAGTGATATTCTTGTCGTCAGTTGAGTATTGTTGTTAGTTAGTGATATTCTTGTCGTCAGTTGAGTATTGTTGTTAGTTAGTGATATTCTTGTCGTCAGTTGAGTATTGTTGTTAGTTAGTGATATTCTTGTCGTCAGTTGAGTATTGTTGTTAGTTAGTGATATTCTTGTCGTCAGTTGAGTATTGTTGTTAGTTAGTGATATTCTCTCGTCAGTGTCGTGTTATTAGTGATATTCTTGTCGTCAGTTGAGTATTGTTGTTGTTAGTGATATTCTTGTCGTCAGTTGAGTATTGTTGTTAGTTAGTGATATTCTTGTCGTCAGTTGAGTATTGTTGTTAGTTAGTGATATTCTTGTCGTCAGTTGAGTATTGTTGTTAGTTAGTGATATTCTTGTCGTCAGTTGAGTATTGTTGTTTGTTAGTGATATTCTTGTCGTCAGTTGAGTATTGTTGTTAGTTAGTGATATTCTTGTCGTCAGTTGAGTATTGTTGTTTGTTAGTGATATTCTTGTCGTCAGTTGAGTATTGTTGTTTGTTAGTGATATTCTTGTCGTCAGTTGAGTATTGTTGTTAGTTAGTGATATTCTTGTCGTCAGTTGAGTATTGTTGTTAGTTAGTGATATTCTTGTCGTCAGTTGAGTATTGTTGTTAGTTAGTGATATTCTTGTCGTCAGTTGAGTATTGTTGTTAGTTAGTGATATTCTTGTCGTCAGTTGAGTATTGTTGTTAGTTAGTGATATTCTTGTCGTCAGTTGAGTATTGTTGTTAGTTAGTGATATTCTTGTCGTCAGTTGAGTATTGTTGTTAGTTAGTGATATTCTTGTCGTCAGTTGAGTATTGTTGTTAGTTAGTGATATTCTTGTCGTCAGCTGAGTATTGTTGTTAGTTAGTGATATTCTTGTCGTCAGCTGAGTATTGTTGTTTGTTAGTGATATTCTTGTCGTCAGTTGAGTATTGTTGTTAGTTAGTGATATTCTTGTCGTCAGTTGAGTATTGTTGTTAGTTAGTGATATTCTTGTCGTCAGTTGAGTATTGTTGTTAGTTAGTGATATTCTTGTCGTCAGTTGAGTATTGTTGTTTGTTAGTGATATTCTTGTCGTCAGTTGAGTATTGTTGTTAGTTAGTGATATTCTTGTCGTCAGTTGAGTATTGTTGTTAGTTAGTGATATTCTTGTCGTCAGTTGAGTATTGTTGTTTGTTAGTGATATTCTTGTCGTCAGTTGAGTATTGTTGTTAGTTAGTGATATTCTTGTCGTCAGTTGAGTATTGTTGTTAGTTAGTGATATTCTTGTCGTCAGTTGAGTATTGTTGTTAGTTAGTGATATTCTTGTCGTCAGTTGAGTATTGTTGTTAGTTAGTGATATTCTTGTCGTCAGTTGAGTATTGTTGTTAGTTAGTGATATTCTTGTCGTCAGCTGAGTATTGTTGTTAGTTAGTGATATTCTTGTCGTCAGTTGAGTATTGTTGTTAGTTAGTGATATTCTTGTCGTCAGTTGAGTATTGTTGTTAGTTAGTGATATTCTTGTCGTCAGTTGAGTATTGTTGTTAGTTAGTGATATTCTTGTCGTCAGTTGAGTATTGTTGTTAGTTAGTGATATTCTTGTCGTCAGTTGAGTATTGTTGTTAGTTAGTGATATTCTTGTCGTCAGTTGAGTATTGTTGTTAGTTAGTGATATTCTTGTCGTCAGTTGAGTATTGTTGTTTGTTAGTGATATTCTTGTCGTCAGTTGAGTATTGTTGTTAGTTAGTGATATTCTTGTCGTCAGTTGAGTATTGTTGTTAGTGATATTCTTGTCGTCAGTAGTTTGTTGTTAGTTAGTGATATTCTTGTCGTCAGTTGAGTATTGTTGTTGAGTTAGTGATATTCTTGTCGTCAGTTGAGTATTATTGTTAGTTAGTGATATTCTTGTCGTCAGTAGTATTGTTGTTAGTTAGTGATATTCTTGTCGTCAGTTGAGTATTGTTGTTAGTTAGTGATATTCTTGTCGTCAGTTGAGTATTGTTATTAGTTAGTGATATTCTTGTCGTCAGCTGAGTGATTGTTGTTGAGTATTGTTGTTAGTGATATTCTTGTCGTCAGTTGAGTATTGTTGTTAGTTAGTGATATTCTTGTCGTCAGTTGAGTATTGTTGTTAGTTAGTGATATTCTTGTCGTCAGTTGAGTATTGTTGTTAGTTAGTGATATTCTTGTCAGTTGTCAGTTGAGTATTGTTGTTAGTTAGTGATATTCTTGTCGTCAGCTTGAGTATTGTGTTATATATCTTGTCGTCAGTTGAGTATTGTTGTTTGTTAGTGATATTCTTGTCGTCAGTTGAGTATTGTTGTTAGTTAGTGATATTCTTGTCGTCAGTTGAGTATTGTTGTTAGTTAGTGATATTCTTGTCGTCAGTTGAGTATTGTTGTTAGTTAGTGATATTCTTGTCGTCAGTTGAGTATTGTTGTTAGTTAGTGATATTCTTGTCGTCAGTTGAGTATTGTTGTTTGTTAGTGATATTCTTGTCGTCAGTTGAGTATTGTTGTTAGTTAGTGATATTCTTGTCGTCAGTTGAGTATTGTTGTTTGTTAGTGATATTCTTGTCGTCAGTTGAGTATTGTTGTTAGTTAGTGATATTCTTGTCGTCAGTTGAGTATTGTTGTTAGTTAGTGATATTCTTGTCGTCAGTTGAGTATTGTTGTTAGTTAGTGATATTCTTGTCGTCAGTTGAGTATTGTTGTTTGTTAGTGATATTCTTGTCGTCAGTTGAGTATTGTTGTTAGTTAGTGATATTCTTGTCGTCAGTTGAGTATTGTTGTTTGTTAGTGATATTCCTTGTCGTCAGTTGAGTATTGTTGTTAGTTAGTGATATTCTTGTCGTCAGTTGAGTATTGTTGTTAGTTAGTGATATTCTTGTCGTCAGTTGAGTATTGTTGTTAGTTAGTGATATTCTTGTCGTCAGTTGAGTATTGTTGTTAGTTAGTGATATTCTTGTCGTCAGTTGAGTATTGTTGTTAGTTAGTGATATTCTTGTCGTCAGTTGAGTATTGTTGTTAGTTAGTGATATTCTTGTCGTCAGTTGAGTCTTGTCGTCAGTTGAGTATTGTTGTTTGTTAGTGATATTCTTGTCGTCAGTTGAGTATTGTTGTTTGTTAGTGATATTCTTGTCGTCAGTGAGTATTGTTGTTAGTTAGTGATATTCTTGTCGTCAGCTGAGTATTGAGATATTCTTGTCGTCAGTTGAGTATTGTTTAGTTAGTGATATTCTTGTCGTCAGTTGAGTATTGTTGTTAGTTAGTGATATTCTTGTCGTCAGTTGAGTATTGTTGTTTGTTAGTGATATTCTTGTCGTCAGCTGAGTATTGTTGTTAGTTAGTGATATTCTTGTCGTCAGTTGAGTATTGTTGTTAGTTAGTGATATTCTTGTCGTCAGTTGAGTATTGTTGTTAGTTAGTGATATTCTTGTCGTCAGTTGAGTATTGTTGTTTGTTAGTGATATTCTTGTCGTCAGTTGAGTATTGTTGTTAGTTAGTGATATTCTTGTCGTCAGTTGAGTATTGTTGTTAGTTAGTGATATTCTTGTCGTCAGTTGAGTATTGTTGTTAGTTAGTGATATTCTTGTCGTCAGTTGAGTATTGTTGTTAGTTAGTGATATTCTTGTCGTCAGTTGAGTATTGTTGTTAGTTAGTGATATTCTTGTCGTCAGTTGAGTATTGTTGTTAGTTAGTGATATTCTTGTCGTCAGTTGAGTATTGTTGTTAGTTAGTGATATTCTTGTCGTCAGTTGAGTATTGTTGTTAGTTAGTGATATTCTTGTCGTCAGCTGAGTATTGTTGTTATTCTTGTTAGTGATATTCTTGTCGTCAGTTGAGTATTGTTGTTAGTTAGTGATATTCTTGTCGTCAGTTGAGTATTGTTGTTAGTTAGTGATATTCTTGTCGTCAGTTGAGTATTGTTGTTAGTTAGTGATATTCTTGTCGTCAGTTGAGTATTGTTGTTAGTTAGTGATATTCTTGTCGTCAGTTGAGTATTGTTGTTAGTTAGTGATATTCTTGTCGTCAGTTGAGTATTGTTGTTAGTTAGTGATATTCTTGTCGTCAGTTGAGTATTGTTGTTTGTTAGTGATATTCTTGTCGTCAGTTGAGTATTGTTGTTAGTTAGTGATATTCTTGTCGTCAGTTGAGTATTGTTGTTAGTTAGTGATATTCTTGTCGTCAGTCGTCAGTGAGTATTGTTGTTAGTTAGTGATATTCTTGTCGTCAGTTGAGTATTGTTGTTAGTTAGTGATATTCTTGTCGTCAGTTGAGTATTGTTGTTAGTTAGTGATATTCTTGTCGTCAGTTGAGTATTGTTGTTTGTTAGTGATATTCTTGTCGTCAGTTGAGTATTGTTGTTAGTTAGTGATATTCTTGTCGTCAGTTGAGTATTGTTGTTAGTTAGTGATATTCTTGTCGTCAGTTGAGTATTGTTGTTAGTTAGTGATATTCTTGTCGTCAGTTGAGTATTGTTGTTAGTTAGTGATATTCTTGTCGTCAGTTGAGTATTGTTGTTAGTTAGTGATATTCTTGTCGTCAGTTGAGTATTGTTGTTAGTTAGTGATATTCTTGTCGTCAGTTGAGTATTGTTGTTAGTTAGTGATATTCTTGTCGTCAGTTGAGTATTGTTGTTTGTTAGTGATATTCTTGTCGTCAGTTGAGTGATATTCTTGTCGTCAGTTGAGTATTGTTGTTAGTTATGATATTCTTGTCGTCAGTTGAGTATTGTTGTTAGTTAGTGATATTCTTGTCGTCAGTTGAGTATTGTTGTTAGTTAGTGATATTCTTGTCGTCAGTTGAGTATTGTTGTTAGTTAGTGATATTCTTGTCGTCAGTTGAGTATTGTTGTTAGTTAGTGATATTCTTGTCGTCAGTTGAGTATTGTTGTTAGTTAGTGATATTCTTGTCGTCAGTTGAGTATTGTTGTTTGTTAGTGATATTCTTGTCGTCAGCTGAGTATTGTTGTTAGTTAGTGATATTCTTGTCGTCAGTTGAGTATTGTTGTTAGTTAGTGATATTCTTGTCGTCAGTTGAGTATTGTTGTTAGTTAGTGATATTCTTGTCGTCAGTTGAGTATTGTTGTTTGTTAGTGATATTCTTGTCGTCAGTTAGTTGATATATTCTTGTCGTCAGTTGAGTATTGTTGTTAGTTAGTGATATTCTTGTCGTCAGTTGAGTATTGTTGTTAGTTAGTGATATTCTTGTCGTCAGTTGAGTATTGTTGTTAGTTAGTGATATTCTTGTCGTCAGTTGAGTATTGTTGTTAGTTAGTGATATTCTTGTCGTCAGTTGAGTATTGTTGTTAGTTAGTGATATTCTTGTCGTCAGTTGAGTTGTTGTTGTTATTCTTGTTAGTGATATTCGTCGTCAGTTGAGTATTGTTGTTAGTTAGTGATATTCTTGTCGTCAGTTGAGTATTGTTGTTAGTTAGTGATATTCTTGTCGTCAGTTGAGTATTGTTGTTAGTTAGTGATATTCTTGTCGTCAGTCATTGTTGTTAGTGATATTCTGTTTATTGTTGTTAGTTAGTGATATTCTTGTCGTCAGCTGAGTATTGTTGTTTGTTAGTGATATTCTTGTCGTCAGTTGAGTATTGTTGTTTGTTAGTGATATTCTTGTCGTCAGTTGAGTATTGTTGTTTGTTAGTGATATTCTTGTCGTCAGTTGAGTATTGTTGTTAGTTAGTGATATTCTTGTCGTCAGTTGAGTATTGTTGTTAGTTAGTGATATTCTTGTCGTCAGTTGAGTATTGTTGTTAGTTAGTGATATTCTTGTCGTCAGTTGAGTATTGTTGTTAGTTAGTGATATTCTTGTCGTCAGTTGAGTATTGTTGTTAGTTAGTGATATTCTTGTCGTCAGTTGAGTATTGTTGTTAGTTAGTGATATTCTTGTCGTCAGTTGAGTATTGTTGTTAGTTAGTGATATTCTTGTCGTCAGTGAGTATTGTTGTTAGTTAGTGATATTCTTGTCGTCAGTTGAGTATTGTTGTTTGTTAGTGATATTCTTGTCGTCAGTTGAGTATTGTTGTTAGTTAGTGATATTCTTGTCGTCAGCTGAGTATTGTTGTTAGTTAGTGATATTCTTGTCGTCAGTTGAGTATTGTTGTTAGTTAGTGATATTCTTGTCGTCAGTTGAGTATTGTTGTTAGTTAGTGATATTCTTGTCGTCAGCTGAGTATTGTTGTTAGTTAGTGATATTCTTGTCGTCAGTTGAGTATTGTTGTTAGTTAGTGATATTCTTGTCGTCAGTTGAGTATTGTTGTTAGTTAGTGATATTCTTGTCGTCAGTTGAGTATTGTTGTTAGTTAGTGATATTCTTGTCGTCAGTTGAGTATTGTTGTTAGTTAGTGATATTCTTGTCGTCAGTTGAGTATTGTTGTTTGTTAGTGATATTCTTGTCGTCAGTTGAGTATTGTTGTTAGTTAGTGATATTCTTGTCGTCAGTTGAGTATTGTTGTTAGTTAGTGATATTCTTGTCGTCAGTTGAGTATTGTTGTTAGTTAGTGATATTCTTGTCGTCAGTTGAGTATTGTTGTTAGTTAGTGATATTCTTGTCGTCAGTTGAGTATTGTTGTTAGTTAGTGATATTCTTGTCGTCAGTTGAGTATTGTTGTTAGTTAGTGATATTCTTGTCGTCAGTTGAGTATTGTTGTTAGTTAGTGATATTCTTGTCGTCAGTTGAGTATTGTTGTTAGTTAGTGATATTCTTGTCGTCAGTTGAGTATTGTTGTTAGTTAGTGATATTCTTGTCGTCAGTTGAGTATTGTTGTTAGTTAGTGATATTCTTGTCGTCAGTTGAGTATTGTTGTTAGTTAGTGATATTCTTGTCGTCAGTTGAGTATTGTTGTTAGTTAGTGATATTCTTGTCGTCAGTTGAGTATTGTTGTTAGTTAGTGATATTCTTGTCGTCAGTTGAGTATTGTTGTTAGTTAGTGATATTCTTGTCGTCAGTTGAGTATTGTTGTTAGTTAGTGATATTCTTGTCGTCAGTTGAGTATTGTTGTTAGTTAGTGATATTCTTGTCGTCAGTTGAGTATTGTTGTTAGTTAGTGATATTCTTGTCGTCAGTTGAGTATTGTTGTTTGTTAGTGATATTCTTGTCGTCAGTTGAGTATTGTTGTTAGTTAGTGATATTCTTGTCGTCAGTTGAGTATTGTTGTTAGTTAGTGATATTCTTGTCGTCAGTTGAGTATTGTTGTTAGTTAGTGATATTCTTGTCGTCAGTTGAGTATTGTTGTTAGTTAGTGATATTCTTGTCGTCAGTTGAGTATTGTTGTTAGTTAGTGATATTCTTGTCGTCAGTTGAGTATTGTTGTTAGTTAGTGATATTCTTGTCGTCAGTTGAGTATTGTTGTTAGTTAGTGATATTCTTGTCGTCAGTTGAGTATTGTTGTTAGTTAGTGATATTCTTGTCGTCAGTTGAGTATTGTTGTTAGTTAGTGATATTCTTGTCGTCAGTTGAGTATTGTTGTTAGTTAGTGATATTCTTGTCGTCAGTTGAGTATTGTTGTTAGTTAGTGATATTCTTGTCGTCAGTTGAGTATTGTTGTTAGTTAGTGATATTCTTGTCGTCAGTTGAGTATTGTTGTTAGTTAGTGATATTCTTGTCGTCAGTTGAGTATTGTTGTTAGTTAGTGATATTCTTGTCGTCAGTTGAGTATTGTTGTTAGTTAGTGATATTCTTGTCGTCAGTTGAGTATTGTTGTTAGTTAGTGATATTCTTGTCGTCAGTTGAGTATTGTTGTTAGTTAGTGATATTCTTGTCGTCAGTTGAGTATTGTTGTTAGTTAGTGATATTCTTGTCGTCAGTTGAGTATTGTTGTTTGTTAGTGATATTCTTGTCGTCAGTTGAGTATTGTTGTTTGTTAGTGATATTCTTGTCGTCAGTTGAGTATTGTTGTTAGTTAGTGATATTCTTGTCGTCAGTTGAGTATTGTTGTTAGTTAGTGATATTCTTGTCGTCAGTTGAGTATTGTTGTTAGTTAGTGATATTCTTGTCGTCAGTTGAGTATTGTTGTTTGTTAGTGATATTCTTGTCGTCAGTTGAGTATTGTTGTTTGTTAGTGATATTCTTGTCGTCAGTTGAGTATTGTTGTTTGTTAGTGATATTCTTGTCGTCAGTTGAGTATTGTTGTTAGTTAGTGATATTCTTGTCGTCAGTTGAGTATTGTTGTTAGTTAGTGATATTCTTGTCGTCAGTTGAGTATTGTTGTTAGTTAGTGATATTCTTGTCGTCAGTTGAGTATTGTTGTTAGTTAGTGATATTCTTGTCGTCAGTTGAGTATTGTTGTTAGTTAGTGATATTCTTGTCGTCAGTTGAGTATTGTTGTTAGTTAGTGATATTCTTGTCGTCAGTTGAGTATTGTTGTTAGTTAGTGATATTCTTGTCGTCAGTTGAGTATTGTTGTTAGTTAGTGATATTCTTGTCGTCAGTTGAGTATTGTTGTTAGTTAGTGATATTCTTGTCGTCAGTTGAGTATTGTTGTTAGTTAGTGATATTCTTGTCGTCAGTTGAGTATTGTTGTTTGTTAGTGATATTCTTGTCGTCAGTTGAGTATTGTTGTTAGTTAGTGATATTCTTGTCGTCAGTTGAGTATTGTTGTTTGTTAGTGATATTCTTGTCGTCAGTTGAGTATTGTTGTTGTTAGTGATATTCTTGTCGTCAGTTGAGTATTGTTGTTAGTTAGTGATATTCTTGTCGTCAGTTGAGTATTGTTGTTAGTTAGTGATATTCTTGTCGTCAGTTGAGTATTGTTGTTTGTTAGTGATATTCTTGTCGTCAGTTGAGTATTGTTGTTAGTTAGTGATATTCTTGTCGTCAGTTGAGTAGTGTTGTTAGTTAGTGATATTCTTGTCGTCAGTTGAGTATTGTTGTTAGTTAGTGATATTCTTGTCGTCAGTTGAGTATTGTTGTTAGTTAGTGATATTCTTGTCGTCAGTTGAGTATTGTTGTTAGTTAGTGATATTCTTGTCGTCAGTTGAGTATTGTTGTTAGTTAGTGATATTCTTGTCGTCAGTTGAGTATTGTTGTTGTTATTCTTGTCGTCAGTTAGTATTGTGATATTCTTGTCGTCAGTTGAGTATTGTTGTTAGTTAGTGATATTCTTGTCGTCAGTTGAGTATTGTTGTTAGTTAGTGATATTCTTGTCGTCAGTTGAGTATTGTTGTTAGTTAGTGATATTCTTGTCGTCAGTTGAGTATTGTTGTTAGTTAGTGATATTCTTGTCGTCAGTGAGTATTGTTGTTAGTTAGTGATATTCTTGTCGTCAGTTGAGTATTGTGTTTGTTAGTGATATTCTTGTCGTCAGTTGAGTATTGTTGTTAGTTAGTGATATTCTTGTCGTCAGTTGAGTATTGTTGTTTGTTAGTGATATTCTTGTCGTCAGTTGAGTATTGTGTTTGTTAGTGATATTCTTGTCGTCAGTGATATTGTTGTTTGTTAGTGATATTCTTGTCGTCAGTTGAGTATTGTTGTTAGTTAGTGATATTCTTGTCGTCAGTTGAGTATTGTTGTTAGTTAGTGATATTCTTGTCGTCAGTTGAGTATTGTTGTTTGTTAGTGATATTCTTGTCGTCAGCTGAGTATTGTTGTTAGTTAGTGATATTCTTGTCGTCAGTTGAGTATTGTTGTTAGTTAGTGATATTCTTGTCGTCAGTTGAGTATTGTTGTTAGTTAGTGATATTCTTGTCGTCAGTTGAGTATTGTTGTTAGTTAGTGATATTCTTGTCGTCAGTTGAGTATTGTTGTTAGTTAGTGATATTCTTGTCGTCAGTTGAGTATTGTTGTTAGTTAGTGATATTCTTGTCGTCAGTTGAGTATTGTTGTTAGTTAGTGATATTCTTGTCGTCAGTTGAGTATTGTTGTTAGTTAGTGATATTCTTGTCGTCAGTTGAGTATTGTTGTTAGTTAGTGATATTCTTGTCGTCAGTTGAGTATTGTTGTTTGTTAGTGATATTCTTGTTGTCAGTTAGTGATATTCTTGTCGTCAGTTGAGTATTGTTGTTAGTTAGTGATATTCTTGTCGTCAGTTGAGTATTGTTGTTAGTTAGTGATATTCTTGTCGTCAGTTGAGTATTGTTGTTAGTTAGTGATATTCTTGTCGTCAGCTGAGTATTGTTGTTAGTTAGTGATATTCTTGTCGTCAGTTGAGTATTGTTGTTAGTTAGTGATATTCTTGTCGTCAGAGTAGTGATATTCTTGTCGTCAGTTGAGTATTGTTGTTGTGATATTCTTGTCGTCAGTTGAGTATTGTTGTTAGTTAGTGATATTCTTGTCGTCAGTTGAGTATTGTTGTTAGTTAGTGATATTCTTGTCGTCAGTTGAGTATTGTTGTTAGTTAGTGATATTCTTGTCGTCAGTTGAGTATTGTTGTTAGTTAGTGATATTCTTGTCGTCAGTTGAGTATTGTTGTTAGTTAGTGATATTCTTGTCGTCAGTTGAGTATTGTTGTTAGTTAGTGATATTCTTGTCGTCAGTTGAGTATTGTTGTTAGTTAGTGATATTCTTGTCGTCAGTTGAGTATTGTTGTTAGTTAGTGATATTCTTGTCGTCAGTTGAGTATTGTTGTTAGTGATATTCTTGTCGTCAGTTGAGTATTGTTGTTATTAGTGATATTCTTGTCGTCAGTTGAGTATTGTTGTTAGTTAGTGATATTCTTGTCGTCAGTTGAGTATTGTTGTTAGTTAGTGATATTCTTGTCGTCAGTTGAGTATTGTTGTTAGTTAGTGATATTCTTGTCGTCAGTTGAGTATTGTTGTTAGTTAGTGATATTCTTGTCGTCAGTCAGTATTGTTGTTAGAGTGATATTGTTGTCGTCAGCTGAGTGATATGATATTCTTGTCGTCAGCTGAGTATTGTTGTTAGTTAGTGATATTCTTGTCGTCAGTTGAGTATTGTTGTTAGTTAGTGATATTCTTGTCGTCAGTTGAGTATTGTTGTTAGTTAGTGATATTCTTGTCGTCAGTTGAGTATTGTTGTTAGTTAGTGATATTCTTGTCGTCAGTTGAGTATTGTTGTTAGTTAGTGATATTCTTGTCGTCAGTTGAGTATTGTTGTTTGTTAGTGATATTCTTGTCGTCAGTTGAGTATTGTTGTTAGTTAGTGATATTCTTGTCGTCAGTTGAGTATTGAGTTAGTTAGTGATATTCTTGTCGTCAGTTGAGTTTGTTAGTTAGTGATATTCTTGTCGTCAGTCAGTATTGAGTTATTGTGATATTCTTGTCGTCAGTTAGTGATTAGTTAGTGATATTCTTGTCGTCAGTTGAGTATTGTTGTTAGTTAGTGATATTCTTGTCGTCAGTTGAGTATTGTTGTTAGTTAGTGATATTCTTGTCGTCAGTTGAGTATTGTTGTTAGTTAGTGATATTCTTGTCGTCAGCTGAGTATTGTTGTTAGTTAGTGATATTCTTGTCGTCAGTTGAGTATTGTTGTTTGTTAGTGATATTCTTGTCGTCAGTTGAGTATTGTTGTTAGTTAGTGATATTCTTGTCGTCAGTTGAGTATTGTTGTTAGTTAGTGATATTCTTGTCGTCAGTTGAGTATTGTTGTTAGTTAGTGATATTCTTGTCGTCAGTTGAGTGTTTGTTGTGATATTCTTGTCGTCAGTTGAGTGATATTCTTGTCGTCAGTTGAGTATTGTTGTTAGTTAGTGATATTCTTGTCGTCAGTTGAGTATTGTTGTTAGTTAGTGATATTCTTGTCGTCAGTTGAGTATTGTTGTTAGTTAGTGATATTCTTGTCGTCAGTTGAGTATTGTTGTTAGTTAGTGATATTCTTGTCGTCAGTTGAGTATTGTTGTTAGTTAGTGATATTCTTGTCGTCAGTTGAGTATTGTTGTTAGTTAGTGATATTCTTGTCGTCAGTTGAGTATTGTTGTTAGTTAGTGATATTCTTGTCGTCAGTTGAGTATTGTTGTTAGTTAGTGATATTCTTGTCGTCAGTTGAGTATTGTTGTTAGTTAGTGATATTCTTGTCGTCAGTTGAGTATTGTTGTTAGTTAGTGATATTCTTGTCGTCAGTTGAGTATTGTTGTTAGTTAGTGATATTCTTGTCGTCAGTTGAGTATTGTTGTTTGTTAGTGATATTCTTGTCGTCAGTTGAGTATTGTTGTTTTGTCGTTAGTGATATTCTTGTCGTCAGTTGAGTATTGTTGTTAGTTAGTGATATTCTTGTCGTCAGTTGAGTATTGTTGTTTGTTAGTGATATTCTTGTCGTCAGTTGAGTATTGTTGTTAGTTAGTGATATTCTTGTCGTCAGTTGAGTATTGTTGTTTGTTAGTGATATTCTTGTCGTCAGTTGAGTATTGTTGTTAGTTAGTGATATTCTTGTCGTCAGTTGAGTATTGTTGTTAGTTAGTGATATTCTTGTCGTCAGTTGAGTATTGTTGTTAGTTAGTGATATTCTTGTCGTCAGTTGAGTATTGTTGTTAGTTAGTGATATTCTTGTCGTCAGTTGAGTATTGTTGTTAGTTAGTGATATTCTTGTCGTCAGTTGAGTGATATTCTTGTCGTCAGTTGAGTATTGTTGTTAGTTAGTGATATTCTTGTCGTCAGTTGAGTATTGTTGTTAGTTAGTGATATTCTTGTCGTCAGTTGAGTATTGTTGTTAGTTAGTGATATTCTTGTCGTCAGTTGAGTATTGTGTTAGTTAGTGATATTCTTGTCGTCAGTTGAGTATTGTTGTTAGTTAGTGATATTCTTGTCGTCAGTTGAGTATTGTTGTTTGTTAGTGATATTCTTGTCGTCAGTTGAGTATTGTTGTTAGTTAGTGATATTCTTGTCGTCAGTTGAGTATTGTTGTTAGTTAGTGATATTCTTGTCGTCAGTTGAGTATTGTTGTTAGTTAGTGATATTCTTGTCGTCAGTTGAGTATTGTTGTTCAGTTAGTGATATTCTTGTCGTCAGTTGAGTATTGTGTTTGTTAGTTAGTGATATTCTGTTGTCGTCAGCTGAGTATTGTTGTTAGTTAGTGATATTCTTGTCGTCAGCTGAGTATTGTTGTTAGTTAGTGATATTCTTGTCGTCAGCTGAGTATTGTTGTTAGTTAGTGATATTCTTGTCGTCAGCTGTCAGTGATGAGTATTGTTGTTAGTTAGTGATATTCTTGTCGTCAGTTGAGTATTGTTGTTAGTTAGTGATATTCTTGTCGTCAGTTGAGTATTGTTGTTAGTTAGTGATATTCTTGTCGTCAGTTGAGTATTGTTGTTAGTTAGTGATATTCTTGTCGTCAGTTGAGTATTGTTGTTAGTTAGTGATATTCTTGTCGTCAGTTGAGTATTGTTGTTAGTTAGTGATATTCTTGTCGTCAGTTGAGTATTGTTGTTAGTTAGTGATATTCTTGTCGTCAGTTGAGTATTGTTGTTAGTTAGTGATATTCTTGTCGTCAGTTGAGTATTGTTGTTAGTTAGTGATATTCTTGTCGTCAGTTGAGTATTGTTGTTAGTTAGTGATATTCTTGTCGTCAGTTGAGTATTGTTGTTAGTTAGTGATATTCTTGTCGTCAGTTGAGTGATTAGTGATATTCTTGTCGTCAGTTGAGTATTGTTGTTAGTTAGTGATATTCTTGTCGTCAGTTGAGTATTGTTTTGTTAGTGATATTCTTGTCGTCAGTTGTTGTTATTAGTGATATTCTTGTCGTCAGTTGAGTATTGTTGTTAGTTAGTGATATTCTTGTCGTCAGTTGAGTATTGTTGTTAGTTAGTGATATTCTTGTCGTCAGTTGAGTATTGTTGTTAGTTAGTGATATTCTTGTCGTCAGTTGAGTATTGTTGTTAGTTAGTGATATTCTTGTCGTCAGTTGAGTATTGTTGTTAGTTAGTGATATTCTTGTCGTCAGTTGAGTATTGTTGTTAGTTAGTGATATTCTTGTCGTCAGTTGAGTATTGTTGTTAGTTAGTGATATTCTTGTCGTCAGTTGAGTATTGTTGTTAGTTAGTGATATTCTTGTCGTCAGTTGAGTATTGTTGTTAGTTAGTGATATTCTTGTCGTCAGTTGAGTATTGTTGTTAGTTAGTGATATTCTTGTCGTCAGTTGAGTATTGTTGTTAGTTAGTGATATTCTTGTCGTCAGCTGAGTATTGTTGTTAGTTAGTGATATTCTTGTCGTCAGTTGAGTATTGTTGTTAGTTAGTGATATTCTTGTCGTCAGCTGAGTATTGTTGTTAGTTAGTGATATTCTTGTCGTCAGTTGAGTATTGTTGTTAGTTAGTGATATTCTTGTCGTCAGTTGAGTATTGTTGTTAGTTAGTGATATTCTTGTCGTCAGTTGAGTATTGTTGTTTGTTAGTGATATTCTTGTCGTCAGCTGAGTATTGTTGTTAGTTAGTGATATTCTTGTCGTCAGTTGAGTATTGTTGTTTGTTAGTGATATTCTTGTCGTCAGTTGAGTATTGTTGTTGTTCAGTTGAGTATTGTTGTTAGTGATATTCTTGTCGTCAGTTGAGTATTGTTGTTAGTTAGTGATATTCTTGTCGTCAGTTGAGTATTGTTGTTTGTTAGTGATATTCTTGTCGTCAGTTGAGTATTGTTGTTAGTTAGTGATATTCTTGTCGTCAGTTGAGTATTGTTGTTTGTTAGTGATATTCTTGTCGTCAGTTGAGTATTGTTGTTAGTTAGTGATATTCTTGTCGTCAGTTGAGTATTGTTGTTAGTTAGTGATATTCTTGTCGTCAGTTGAGTATTGTTGTTAGTTAGTGATATTCTTGTCGTCAGTTGAGTATTGTTGTTTGTTAGTGATATTCTTGTCGTCAGTTGAGTATTGTTGTTAGTTAGTGATATTCTTGTCGTCAGTTGAGTATTGTTGTTAGTTAGTGATATTCTTGTCGTCAGTTGAGTATTGTTGTTAGTTAGTGATATTCTTGTCGTCAGCTGAGTATTGTTGTTAGTTAGTGATATTCTTGTCGTCAGTTGAGTATTGTTGTTAGTTAGTGATATTCTTGTCGTCAGCTGAGTATTGTTGTTAGTTAGTGATATTCTTGTCGTCAGTTGAGTATTGTTGTTAGTGATATTCTTGTTAGTGATATTCTTGTCGTCAGTTGAGTATTGTTGTTAGTTAGTGATATTCTTGTCGTCAGTTGAGTATTGTTGTTAGTTAGTGATATTCTTGTCGTCAGTTGAGTATTGTTGTTAGTTAGTGATATTCTTGTCGTCAGTTGAGTATTGTTGTTAGTTAGTGATATTCTTGTCGTCAGTTGAGTATTGTTGTTAGTTAGTGATATTCTTGTCGTCAGTTGAGTATTGTTGTTAGTTAGTGATATTCTTGTCGTCAGTTGAGTATTGTTGTTTGTTAGTGATATTCTTGTCGTCAGCTGAGTATTGTTGTTAGTTAGTGATATTCTTGTCGTCAGCTGAGTATTTGTTGTTAGTTAGTGATATTCTTGTCGTCAGTTGAGTATTGTTGTTAGTTAGTGATATTCTTGTCGTCAGTTGAGTATTGTTGTTAGTTAGTGATATTCTTGTCGTCAGTTGAGTATTGTTGTTAGTTAGTGATATTCTTGTCGTCAGTTGAGTATTGTTGTTAGTTAGTGATATTCTTGTCGTCAGTTGAGTATTGTTGTTAGTTAGTGATATTCTTGTCGTCAGTCAGTATTGTTGTTTGTTGTTGATATTCTTGTCGTCAGTGAGTATTGTTGTTTGTTAGTGATATTCTTGTCGTCAGTTGAGTATTGTTGTTAGTTAGTGATATTCTTGTCGTCAGTTGAGTATTGTTGTTAGTTAGTGATATTCTTGTCGTCAGTTGAGTATTGTTGTTAGTTAGTGATATTCTTGTCGTCAGTTGAGTATTGTTGTTAGTTAGTGATATTCTTGTCGTCAGTTGAGTATTGTTGTTAGTTAGTGATATTCTTGTCGTCAGTTGAGTATTGTTGTTAGTTAGTGATATTCTTGTCGTCAGTTGAGTATTGTTGTTAGTTAGTGATATTCTTGTCGTCAGTTGAGTATTGTTGTTAGTTAGTGATATTCTTGTCGTCAGTTGAGTATTGTTGTTAGTTAGTGATATTCTTGTCGTCAGTTGAGTATTGTTGTTTGTTAGTGATATTCTTGTCGTCAGTTGAGTATTGTTGTTAGTTAGTGATATTCTTGTCGTCAGTTGAGTATTGTTGTTAGTTAGTGATATTCTTGTCGTCAGTTGAGTATTGTTGTTAGTTAGTGATATTCTTGTCGTCAGTTGAGTATTGTTGTTTGTTAGTGATATTCTTGTCGTCAGTTGAGTATTGTTGTTAGTTAGTGATATTCTTGTCGTCAGTTGAGTATTGTTGTTAGTTAGTGATATTCTTGTCGTCAGTTGAGTATTGTTGTTAGTTAGTGATATTCTTGTCGTCAGTGAGTATTGTTGTTAGTTAGTGATATTCTTGTCGTCAGTTGAGTATTGTTGTTTGTTAGTGATATTCTTGTCGTCAGTTGAGTATTGTTGTTAGTTAGTGATATTCTTGTCGTCAGTTGAGTATTGTTGTTAGTTAGTGATATTCTTGTCGTCAGTTGAGTATTGTTGTTAGTTAGTGATATTCTTGTCGTCAGTTGAGTATTGTTGTTAGTTAGTGATATTCTTGTCGTCAGTTGAGTATTGTTGTTAGTTAGTGATATTCTTGTCGTCAGTTGAGTATTGTTGTTAGTTAGTGATATTCTTGTCGTCAGTTGAGTATTGTTGTTAGTTAGTGATATTCTTGTCGTCAGTTGAGTATTGTTGTTAGTTAGTGATATTCTTGTCGTCAGTTGAGTATTGTTGTTAGTTAGTGATATTCTTGTCGTCAGTTGAGTATTGTTGTTAGTTAGTGATATTCTTGTCGTCAGTTGAGTATTGTTGTTAGTTAGTGATATTCTTGTCGTCAGTTGAGTATTGTTGTTAGTTAGTGATATTCTTGTCGTCAGTTGAGTATTGTTGTTAGTTAGTGATATTCTTGTCGTCAGTTGAGTATTGTTGTTAGTTAGTGATATTCTTGTCGTCAGTTGAGTATTGTTGTTAGTTAGTGATATTCTTGTCGTCAGTTGAGTATTGTTGTTAGTTAGTGATATTCTTGTCGTCAGTTGAGTATTGTTGTTAGTTAGTGATATTCTTGTCGTCAGTTGAGTATTGTTGTTAGTTAGTGATATTCTTGTCGTCAGTTGAGTATTGTTGTTTGTTAGTTAGTGATATTCTTGTCGTCAGTTGAGTATTGTTGTTAGTTAGTGATATTCTTGTCGTCAGTTGAGTATTGTTGTTAGTTAGTGATATTCTTGTCGTCAGTTGAGTATTGTTGTTAGTTAGTGATATTCTTGTCGTCAGTTGAGTATTGTTGTTAGTTAGTGATATTCTTGTCGTCAGTTGAGTATTGTTGTTAGTTAGTGATATTCTTGTCGTCAGTTGAGTATTGTTGTTAGTTAGTGATATTCTTGTCGTCAGTGAGTATTGTTGTTAGTTAGTGATATTCTTGTCGTCAGTTGAGTATTGTTGTTAGTTAGTGATATTCTTGTCGTCAGCTGAGTATTGTTGTTAGTTAGTGATATTCTTGTCGTCAGTTGAGTATTGTTGTTAGTTAGTGATATTCTTGTCGTCAGTTGAGTATTGTTGTTAGTTAGTGATATTCTTGTCGTCAGTTGAGTATTGTTGTTAGTTAGTGATATTCTTGTCGTCAGTTGAGTATTGTTGTTAGTTAGTGATATTCTTGTCGTCAGTTGAGTATTGTTGTTAGTTAGTGATATTCTTGTCGTCAGTTGAGTATTGAGTATTGTTGTTATTGTTAGTGATATTCTTGTCGTCAGTTGAGTATTGTTGTTTGTTAGTGATATTCTTGTCGTCAGTTGAGTATTGTTGTTAGTTAGTGATATTCTTGTCGTCAGTTGAGTATTGTTGTTAGTTAGTGATATTCTTGTCGTCAGTTGAGTATTGTTGTTAGTTAGTGATATTCTTGTCGTCAGTTGAGTATTGTTGTTGAGTTAGTGATATTCTTGTCGTCAGTTGAGTATTGTATGTTGTTAGTGATATTCTTGTCGTCAGTTGAGTATTGTTGTTAGTTAGTGATATTCTTGTCGTCAGTTGAGTATTGTTGTTAGTTAGTGATATTCTTGTCGTCAGTTGAGTATTGTTGTTAGTTAGTGATATTCTTGTCGTCAGTTGAGTATTGTTGTTAGTTAGTGATATTCTTGTCGTCAGCTGAGTATTGTTGTTAGTTAGTGTTAGTGATATTCTTGTCGTCAGTTGAGTATTGTTGTTTGTTAGTGATATTCTTGTCGTCAGTTGAGTATTGTTGTTAGTTAGTGATATTCTTGTCGTCAGTTGAGTATTGTTGTTAGTTAGTGATATTCTTGTCGTCAGTTGAGTATTGTTGTTAGTTAGTGATATTCTTGTCGTCAGTTGAGTATTGTTGTTAGTTAGTGATATTCTTGTCGTCAGTTGAGTATTGTTGTTAGTTAGTGATATTCTTGTCGTCAGTTGAGTATTGTTGTTAGTTAGTGATATTCTTGTCGTCAGTTGAGTATTGTTGTTAGTTAGTGATATTCTTGTCGTCAGTTGAGTATTGTTGTTAGTTAGTGATATTCTTGTCGTCAGTTGAGTATTGTTGTTAGTTAGTGATATTCTTGTCGTCAGTTGAGTATTGTTGTTAGTTAGTGATATTCTTGTCGTCAGTTGAGTATTGTTGTTTGTTAGTGATATTCTTGTCGTCAGTTGAGTATTGTTGTTAGTTAGTGATATTCTTGTCGTCAGTTGAGTATTGTTGTTAGTTAGTGATATTCTTGTCGTCAGTTGAGTATTGTGTTAGTTAGTGATATTCTTGTCGTCAGTTGAGTGATTAGTGATATTCTTGTCGTCAGTTGAGTATTGTTGTTAGTTAGTGATATTCTTGTCGTCAGTTGAGTATTGTTGTTAGTTAGTGATATTCTTGTCGTCAGCTGAGTATTGTTGTTAGTTAGTGATATTCTTGTCGTCAGTTGAGTATTGTTGTTAGTTAGTGATATTCTTGTCGTCAGTTGAGTATTGTTGTTAGTTAGTGATATTCTTGTCGTCAGTTGAGTATTGTTGTTAGTTAGTGATATTCTTGTCGTCAGTTGAGTATTGTTGTTAGTTAGTGATATTCTTGTCGTCAGTTGAGTATTGTTGTTAGTTAGTGATATTCTTGTCGTCAGTTGAGTATTGTTGTTAGTTAGTGATATTCTTGTCGTCAGTTGAGTATTGTTGTTAGTTAGTGATATTCTTGTCGTCAGTTGAGTATTGTTGTTAGTTAGTGATATTCTTGTCGTCAGCTGAGTATTGTTGTTAGTTAGTGATATTCTTGTCGTCAGTTGAGTATTGTTGTTAGTTAGTGATATTCTTGTCGTCAGCTCAGTATTGTTGTTAGTTATTGATATTCTTGTCGTCAGCTCAGTATTGTTGTTAGTTAGTGATATTCTTATCGTCAGTTGAGTATTGTTGTTTTAGTGATATTCTTGTCGTCAGTTGAGTATTGTTGTTAGTTAGTGATATTCTTGTCGTCAGTTGAGTATTGTTGTTAGTTAGTGATATTCTTGTCGTCAGTTGAGTATTGTTGTTAGTTAGTGATATTCTTGTCGTCAGTTGAGTATTGTTGTTAGTTAGTGATATTCTTGTCGTCAGTTGAGTATTGTTGTTAGTTAGTGATATTCTTGTCGTCAGTTGAGTATTGTTGTTAGTTAGTGATATTCTTGTCGTCAGTTGAGTATTGTTGTTAGTTAGTGATATTCTTGTCGTCAGCTATTGTTTTAGTTAGTGATATTCTTGTCGTCAGTTGAGTATTGTTGTTAGTTAGTGATATTCTTCAGTCGTCAGTTGAGATATTGTTGTTTGTTAGTGATATTGTTGTTAGTTAGTCAGTCGTGAGTATTGTTGTTAGTTAGTGATATTCTTGTCGTCAGTTGAGTATTGTTGTTTGTTAGTGATATTCTTGTCGTCAGTTGAGTATTGTTGTTAGTTAGTGATATTCTTGTCGTCAGTTGAGTATTGTTGTTAGTTAGTGATATTCTTGTCGTCAGTTGAGTATT
>NW_027467782.1:6095657-6156693 GCF_004210375.1 Tachypleus tridentatus | reverse complement strand
TGACGACAAAGGAATA
Organism: Tachypleus tridentatus; assembly: GCF_004210375.1. Lineage (NCBI taxonomy): Eukaryota > Metazoa > Arthropoda > Merostomata > Xiphosura > Limulidae > Tachypleus > Tachypleus tridentatus. Next base: position 6,156,677 of record NW_027467782.1, on the reverse strand, counting down.
TCACTAACTAACAACAATACTCAGCTGACGACAAGAGATATCACTAACAAACAACAATACTCAACTGACGACAAGAATATCACTAACTAACAGCAATACTCAACTGACGACAAGAATATCACTAACAACAACAATACTCAACTGACGACAAGAATATCACTAACTAACAACAATACTCAACTGACGACAAGGAATATCACTAACTAACAACAATACTCAACTGACGACAAGAATATCACTAACTAAACAACAATACTCAACTGACAGACAAGAATATCACTAACAAACAACAATACTCAACTGACGACAAAGAATATCACTAACAAACAACAATACTCAACTGACAGCAAGAATATCACTAACAAACAACAATGCTCAACTGACGACAGAATATCACTAACTAACAACAATACTCAACTGACGACAAGAATATCACTAACAAACAACAATACTCAACTGACGACAAAGAATATCACTAACAAACAACAATGCTCAACTGACGACAAGAATATCACTAACAAACAACAATGTACTCAGCTGACGACAAGAATATCACTAACTAACAACAATACTCAACTGACGACAAGGAATATCACTAACAAACAACAATACTCAACTGACGACAAGAATATCACTAACAAACAACAATACTCAACTGACGACAAGAATATCACTAACAAACAACAATACTCAACTGACGACAAGGAATATCACTAACAAACAGCAATACTCAACTGACGACAAGGAATATCACTAACAAACAACAATACTCAACTGACGACAGGAAATATCACTAACAAACAACAATACTCAACTGACGACAAGGAATATCACTAACTAACAACAATACTCAACTGACGACAAAGAATATCACTAACTAACAACAATACTCAGCTGACGACAAGAATATCACTAACTAACAACAATACTCAACTGACGACAAAGAATATCACTAACAAACAACAATACTCAGCTGACGACAAGAATATCACTAACTAACAACAATGCTCAACTGACGACAAGAATATCACTAACAAACAACAATACTCAACTGACGACAAGAATATCACTAACAAACAACAATACTCAACTGACGACAAGAATATCACTAACAAACAACAATGCTCAACTGACGACAAGAATATCACTAACAAACAACAATAATCCTCAACTGACGACAAGAATATCACTAACTAACAAACAACAATACTCAAACTGACGACAAGAATATCACTAACTAACAACAATACTCAACTGACGACAAAGAATATCGCTAACAAACAACAATGCTCAACTGACGACAAGAATATCACTAACTAACAACAATACTCAGCTGACGACAAGAATATCACTAACTAACAAACAATACTCAACTGACGACAAGAATATCACTAACTAACAACAATACTCAACTGACGACAAGAATATCACTAACTAACAACAATACTCAACTGACGACAAGAATATCACTAACAAACAACAATACTCAACTGACGACAAGAATATCACTAACAAACAACAATACTCAACTGACGACAAGGAATATCACTAACAAACAACAATACTCAACTGACGACAAGAATATCACTAACAAACAACAATACTCAACTGACGACAAGGAATATCACTAACAAACAACAATACTCAACTGACGACTGGAATATCACTAACAAACAACAATACTCAGGCTGACGACAGGAATATCACTAACAAACAACAATACTCAACTGACGACAAGGAATATCACTAACAAACAACAATACTCAACTGACGACAAGAATATCACTAACTAACAACAATACTGAGCTGACGACAAGAATATCACTAACTAACAACAATACTGAGCTGACGACAAGAATATCACTAACTAACAACAATACTCAACTGACGACAAGAATATCACTAACTAACAACAATACTCAGCTGACGACAAGAAATATCACTAACTTAACAACAATGCTCAACTGACGACAAGAATATCACTAACTGAACAACAATACTCAACTGACGACAAGGAATATCACTAACAAACAACAATACTCAACTGACGACAAGAATATCACTAACAAACAACAATACTCAACTGACGACAAGGAATATCACTAACAAACAACAATACTCAGCTGACGACAAGGAATATCACTAACTAACAACAATACTCAACTGACGACAAGAATATCACTAACTAACAACAATACTCAGCTGACGAAAGGAATATCACTAACTAACAACAATACTCAACTGACGACAAGAATATCACTAACAAACAACAATACTCAACTGACGACAAGAATATCACTAACTAACAACAATACTCAACTGACGACAAGGAATATCACTAACAAACAACAATACTCAGCTGACGACAAGGAATATCACTAACTAACAACAATACTCAACTGACGACAAGGAATATCACTAACTAACAGCAATACTCAACTGACGACAAGAATATCACTAACTAACAACAATACTCAACTGACGACAAGGAATATCACTAACAACAACAATACTCAACTGACGACAAGAATATCACTAACAAACAACAATACTCAACTGACGACAAGAATATCACTAACTAACAACAATACTCAACTGACGACAAAGAATATCACTAACTAACAACAATACTCAACTGACGACAAGAATATCACTAACTAACAACAATACTCAACTGACGACAAGAATATCACTAACAAACAACAATACTCAACTGACGACAAGAATATCACTAACTAACAACAATACTCAGCTGACGACAAGAATATCACTAACAAACAACAATACTCAACTGACGACAAGAATATCACTAACTAACAACAATACTCAACTGACGACAAGAATATCACTAACAACAGCAATGCTCAACTGACGACAAAGAATATCACTAACTAACAACAATGCTCAACTGACGACAAGAATATCACTAACAAACAACAATACTCAACTGACGACAAGAATATCACTAACTAACAACAATACTCAGCTGACGACAAGGATATCACTAACAAACAACAATACTCAACTGACGACAAGAATATCACTAACAACAACAATACTCAACTGACGACAAGAATATCACTAACAAACAACAATACTCAACTGACGACAAGAATATCACTAACTAACAACAATACTCAACTGACGACAGGAATATCACTAACTAACAACAATGCTCAACTGACGACAAGAATATCACTAACTAACAACAATACTCAACTGACGACAAGAATATCACTAACAAACAACAATACTCAACTGACGACAAGAATATCACTAACAAACAACAATACTCAACTGACGACAAGAATATCACTAACAAACAACAATACTCAACTGACGACAAGAGATATCATAACTCAACTACTCAACTGACGACAAGGAATATCACTAACGGCAAACAATGCTCAACTGACGACAAGGAATATCACTAACAACAACAATACTCAACTGACGACAAGAATATCACTAACTAACAACAATACTCAACTGACGACAAGAATATCACTAACTAACAACAATACTCAACTGACGACAAGAATATCACTAACAAACAACAATACTCAACTGACGACAAGAATATCACTAACTAACAACAATACTCAACTGACGACAAGAATATCACTAACTAACAACAATGCTCAACTGACGACAAGGAATATCACTAACTAACAACAATACTCAACTGACGACAAGAATATCACTAACTAACAACAATACTCAGCTGACGACAAGAATATCACTAACTAAACAACAATACTCACTCAACTGACGACAAAGAATATCACTAACTAACAAACAACAATAATACTCAACTGACGACAGGAATATCACTAACTAACAACAATACTCAACTGACGACAAGAATATCACTAACTAACAACAATACTCAACTGACGACAAGAATATCACTAACTAACAACAATACTCAACTGACGACAAGAATATCACTAACAAACAACAATACTCAACTGACGACAAGAATATCACTAACAAACAACAATACTCAGCTGACGACAAGGAATATCACTAACAAACAACAATACTCAACTGACGACAAGGAATATCACTAACAAACAACAATACTCAACTGACGACAAGAATATCACTAACAAACAACAATACTCAACTGACGACAAGAATATCACTAACTAACAACAATGCTCAACTGACGACAACAAGAATATCACTAACTAACAACAATACTCAACTGACGACAAGAATATCACTAACGTAACAACAATACTCAACTGACGACAAGAATATCACTAACAAACAACAATACTCAACTGACGACAAGAATATCACTAACAAACAACAATACTCAACTGACGACAAGAATATCACTAACAAACAACAATACTCAACTGACGACAAGAATATCACTAACAAACAACAATACTCAACTGACGACAAGAATATCACTAACTAACAACAATACTCAACTGACGACAAGAATATCACTAACTAACAACAATACTCAACTGACGACAAGAATATCACTAACAAACAACAATACTCAACTGACGACAAGAATATCACTAACTAACAACAATACTCAACTGACGACAAGAATATCACTAACTAACAACAATACTCAACTGACGACAAAATATCACTAACTAACAACAATACTCAACTGACGACAAGAATATCACTAACTAACAACAATACTCAACTGACGACAAGAATATCACTAACTAAACAACAATACTCAACTGACGACAAGAATATCACTAACTAACAACAATACTCAACTGACGACAAGAATATCACTAACAAACAACAATACTCAACTGACGACAAGAATATCACTAACAAACAACAATACTCAACTGACGACAAGAATATCACTAACAAAAACAATACTCAACTGACGACAAGAATATCACTAACAAACAACAATACTCAACTGACGACAAGAATATCACTAACTAACAACAATACTCAGCTGACGACAAGGAATATCACTAACAAACAACAATACTCAACTGACGACAAGAATATCACTAACTAACAACAATACTCAACTGACGACAAGAATATCACTAACAAACAGCAATACTCAACTGACGACAAGAATATCACTAACTAACAACAATACTCAACTGACGACAAGAATATCACTAACAACAACAATACTCAACTGACGACAAGGAATATCACTAACAAACAACAATACTCAACTGACGACAAGAATATCACTAACTAACAACAATACTCAACTGACGACAAGAATATCACTAACTAACAACAATACTCAACTGACGACAAGGAATATCACTAACTAACAACAATACTCAGCTGACGACAAGAATATCACTAACTAACAACAATACTCAGCTGACGACAAGAATATCACTAACTAACAACAATACTCAGCTGACGACAAGAATATCACTAACAAACAACAATACTCAACTGACGACAAGGAATATCACTAACAAACAACAATACTCAACTGACGACAAGAATATCACTAACTAACAACAATACTCAACTGACGACAAGAATATCACTAACAAACAACAATACTCAACTGACGACAAGAATATCACTAACAAACAACAATACTCAACTGACGACAAGAATATCACTAACTAACAACAATACTCAACTGACGACAAGAATATCACTAACTAACAACAATACTCAACTGACGACAAAAATATCACTAACTAACAACAATACTCAACTGACGACAAGAATATCACTAACTAACAACAATACTCAACTGACGACAAGAATATCACTAACTAACAACAATACTCAACTGACGACAAGAATATCACTAACTAACAACAATACTCAACTGACGACAAGAATATCACTAACTAACAACAATACTCAACTGACGACAAGAATATCACTAACAAACAACAATACTCAGCTGACGACAAGAATATCACTAACAAACAACAATACTCAACTGACGACAAGAATATCACTAACAACTAACAACAATACTCAACTGACGACAAGGAATATCACTAACAAACAACAATACTCAACTGACGACAAGAATATCACTAACAAACAACAATACTCAACTGACGACAAGAATATCACTAACAAACAACAATACTCAACTGACGACAAGAATATCACTAACTAACAACAATACTCAACTGACGACAAGAATATCACTAACAAACAACAATACTCAACTGACGACAAGAATATCACTAACAAACAACAATACTCAACTGACGACAAGAATATCACTAACAAACAACAATACTCAACTGACGACAAGAATATCACTAACAACAACAATACTCAACTGACGACAAGAATATCACTAACTAACAACAATACTCAACTGACGACAAGAATATCACTAACTAACAACAATACTCAACTGACGACAAGAATATCACTAACTAACAACAATACTCAACTGACGACAAGAATATCACTAACTAACAACAATACTCAACTGACGACAAGAATATCACTAACTAACAACAATACTCAACTGACGACAAGAATATCACTAACAAACAACAATACTCAACTGACGACAAGAATATCACTAACTAACAACAATACTCAACTGACGACAAGAATATCACTAACAACAATACAACTGAATACTCAACAACAATACTGACGACAAGAATATCACTAACAAACAACAATACTCAACTGACGACAAGAATATCACTAACAAACAACAATACTCAACTGACGACAAGAATATCACTAACAAACAACAATACTCAACTGACGACAAGAATATCACTAACTAACAACAATACTCAACTGACGACAAGAATATCACTAACTAACAACAATACTCAACTGACGACAAGAATATCACTAACAAACAACAATACTCAACGAACAAGAATATCACTAACTAACAACAATACTCAACTGACGACAAGAATATCACTAACAAACAACAATACTCAACTGACGACAAGAATATCACTAACAAACAACAATACTCAACTGACGACAAGAATATCACTAACTAACAACAATACTCAACTGACGACAAGAATATCACTAACTAACAACAATACTCAACTGACGACAAGAATATCACTAACTAACAACAATACTCAACTGACGACAAGAATATCACTAACTAACAACAATACTCAACTGACGACAAGAATATCACTAACTAACAACAATACTCAACTGACGACAAGAATATCACTAACAAACAACAATACTCAACTGACGACAAGAATATCACTAACAAACAACAATACTCAACTGACGACAAGAATATCACTAACAAACAACAATACTCAACTGACGACAAGAATATCACTAACAAACAACAATACTCAACTGACGACAAGAATATCACTAACTAACAACAATACTCAACTGACGACAAGAATATCACTAACTAACAACAATACTCAACTGACGACAAGAATATCACTAACAAACAACAATACTCAACTGACGACAAGAATATCACTAACTAACAACAATACTCAACTGACGACAAGAATATCACTAACAAACAACAATACTCAACTGACGACAAGAATATCACTAACAAACAACAATACTCAACTGACGACAAGAATATCACTAACAAACAACAATACTCAACTGACGACAAGAATATCACTAACTAACAACAATACTCAACTGACGACAAGAATATCACTAACAACAACAATACTCAACTGACGACAAGAATATCACTAACTAACAACAATACTCAACTGACGACAATCACTAATATCACTAACTAACAACAATACAATACTCAACTGACGACAAGAATATCACTAACAAACAACAATACTCAACTGACGACAAGAATATCACTAACTAACAACAATACTCAACTGACAACAATATCACTAACTAACAACAATACTCAACTGACGACAAGAATATCACTAACTAACAACAATACTCAACTGACGACAAGAATATCACTAACTAACAACAATACTCAACTGACGACAAGAATATCACTAACAAACAACAATACTCAACTGACGACAAGAATATCACTAACTAACAACAATACTCAACTGACGACAAGAATATCACTAACAAACAACAATACTCAACTGACGACAAGAATATCACTAACAAACAACAATACTCAACTGACGACAAGAATATCACTAACTAACAACAATACTCAACTGACGACAATAACTCAACAATACTCACGACAAAGAATATCACTAACTAACAACAATACTCAACTGACGACAAGAATATCACTAACAAACAACAATACTCAACTGACGACAAGAATATCACTAACTAACAACAATACTCAACTGACGACAAGAATATCACTAACTAACAACAATACTCAACTGACGACAAGAATATCACTAACTAACAACAATACTCAACTGACGACAAGAATATCACTAACTAACAACAATACTCAACTGACGACAAGAATATCACTAACTAACAACAATACTCAACTGACGACAAGAATATCACTAACTAACAACAATACTCAACTGACGACAAGAATATCACTAACAAACAACAATACTCAACTGACGACAAGAATATCACTAACAAAACAACAATACTCAACTGACGACAAGAATATCACTAACTAACAACAATACTCAACTGACGACAAGAATATCACTAACTAACAACAATACTCAACTGACGACAAGAATATCACTAACTAACAACAATACTCAACTGACGACAAGAATATCACTAACTAACAACAATACTCAACTGACGACAAGAATATCACTAACAAACAACAATACTCAACTGACGACAAGAATATCACTAACAAACAACAATACTCAACTGACGACAAGAATATCACTAACAAACAACAATACTCAACTGACGACAAGAATATCACTAACTAACAACAATACTCAACTGACGACAAGAATATCACTAACAAACAACAATACTCAACTGACGACAAGAATATCACTAACTAACAACAATACTCAACTGACGACAAGAATATCACTAACTAACAACAATACTCAACTGACGACAAGAATATCACTAACAACAACAATACTCAACTGACGACAAGAATATCACTAACAAACAACAATACTCAACTGACGACAAGAATATCACTAACTAACAACAATACTCAACTGACGACAAGAATATCACTAACAAACAACAATACTCAACTGACGACAAGAATATCACTAACTAACAACAATACTCAACTGACGACAAGAATATCACTAACAAACAACAATACTCAACTGACGACAAGAATATCACTAACAAACAACAATACTCAACTGACGACAAGAATATCACTAACAAACAACAATACTCAACTGACGACAAGAATATCACTAACTAACAACAATACTCAACTGACGACAAGAATATCACTAACTAACAACAATACTCAACTGACGACAAGAATATCACTAACAAACAACAATACTCAACTGACGACAAGAATATCACTAACTAACAACAATACTCAACTGACGACAAGAATATCACTAACAAACAACAATACTCAACTGACGACAAGAATATCACTAACTAACAACAATACTCAACTGACGACAAGAATATCACTAACTAACAACAATACTCAACTGACGACAAGAATATCACTAACAAACAACAATACTCAACTGACGACAAGAATATCACTAACAAACAACAATACTCAACTGACGACAAGAATATCACTAACTAACAACAATACTCAACTGACGACAAGAATATCACTAACTAACAACAATACTCAACTGACGACAAGAATATCACTAACTAAACAACAATACTCAACTGACGACAAGGAATATCACTAACAAACAACAATACTCAACTGACGACAAGAATATCACTAACTAACAACAATACTCAACTGACGACAAGAATATCACTAACAAACAACAATACTCAACTGACGACAAGAATATCACTAACTAACAACAATACTCAACTGACGACAAGAATATCACTAACTAACAACAATACTCAACTGACGACAAGAATATCACTAACAAACAACAATACTCAACTGACGACAAGAATATCACTAACTAACAACAATACTCAACTGACGACAAGAATATCACTAACTAACAACAATACTCAACTGACGACAAGAATATCACTAACAAACAACAATACTCAACTGACGACAAGAATATCACTAACAAACAACAATACTCAACTGACGACAAGGAATATCACTAACTAACAACAATACTCAACTGACGACAAGAATATCACTAACTAACAACAATACTCAACTGACGACAAGAATATCACTAACTAACAACAATACTCAACTGACGACAAGAATATCACTAACAAACAACAATACTCAACTGACGACAAGAATATCACTAACTAACAACAATACTCAACTGACGACAAGAATATCACTAACAAACAACAATACTCAACTGACGACAAGAATATCACTAACTAACAACAATACTCAACTGACGACAAGAATATCACTAACAAACAACAATACTCAACTGACGACAAGAATATCACTAACTAACAACAATACTCAACTGACGACAAGAATATCACTAACAAACAACAATACTCAACTGACGACAAGAATATCACTAACAAACAACAATACTCAACTGACGACAAGAATATCACTAACTAACAACAATACTCAACTGACGACAAGAATATCACTAACAAACAACAATACTCAACTGACGACAAGAATATCACTAACTAACAACAATACTCAACTGACGACAAGAATATCACTAACTAACAACAATACTCAACTGACGACAAGAATATCACTAACAAACAACAATACTCAGCTGACGACAAGAATATCACTAACTAACAACAATACTCAGCTGACGACAAGAATATCACTAACAAACAACAATACTCAACTGACGACAAGAATATCACTAACAAACAACAATACTCAACTGACGACAAGAATATCACTAACAAACAACAATACTCAACTGACGACAAGAATATCACTAACTAACAACAATACTCAACTGACGACAAGAATATCACTAACAACAACAATACTCAACTGACGACAAGAATATCACTAACTAACAACAATACTCAACTGACGACAAGAATATCACTAACTAACAACAATACTCAACTGACGACAAGAATATCACTAACTAACAACAATACTCAACTGACGACAAGAATATCACTAACTAACAACAATACTCAACTGACGACAAGAATATCACTAACAACAACAATACTCAACTGACGACAAGAATATCACTAACAAACAACAATACTCAACTGACGACAAGAATATCACTAACAAACAACAATACTCAACTGACGACAAGAATATCACTAACTAACAACAATACTCAACTGACGACAAGAATATCACTAACAAACAACAATACTCAACTGACGACAAGGAATATCACTAACTAACAACAATACTCAACTGACGACAAGAATATCACTAACTAACAACAATACTCAACTGACGACAAGAATATCACTAACTAACAACAATACTCAACTGACGACAAGAATATCACTAACAAACAACAATACTCAACTGACGACAAGAATATCACTAACAAACAACAATACTCAACTGACGACAAGAATATCACTAACAAACAACAATACTCAACTGACGACAAGAATATCACTAACAAACAACAATACTCAACTGACGACAAGAATATCACTAACAACAACAATACTCAACTGACGACAAGAATATCACTAACTAACAACAATACTCAACTGACGACAAGAATATCACTAACTAACAACAATACTCAACTGACGACAAGAATATCACTAACAAACAACAATACTCAACTGACGACAAGAATATCACTAACAAACAACAATACTCAACTGACGACAAGAATATCACTAACTAACAACAATACTCAACTGACGACAAGAATATCACTAACTAACAACAATACTCAACTGACGACAAGAATATCACTAACAAACAACAATACTCAACTGACGACAAGAATATCACTAACAAACAACAATACTCAACTGACGACAAGAATATCACTAACTAACAACAATACTCAACTGACGACAAGAATATCACTAACTAACAACAATACTCAACTGACGACAAGAATATCACTAACTAACAACAATACTCAACTGACGACAAGAATATCACTAACTAACAACAATACTCAACTGACGACAAGAATATCACTAACAAACAACAATACTCAACTGACGACAAGAATATCACTAACTAACAACAATACTCAACTGACGACAAGAATATCACTAACTAACAACAATACTCAACTGACGACAAGAATATCACTAACTAACAACAATACTCAACTGACGACAAGAATATCACTAACTAACAACAATACTCAACTGACGACAAGAATATCACTAACAAACAACAATACTCAACTGACGACAAGAATATCACTAACAAACAACAATACTCAACTGACGACAAGAATATCACTAACTAACAACAATACTCAACTGACGACAAGAATATCACTAACTAACAACAATACTCAACTGACGACAAGAATATCACTAACAAACAACAATACTCAACTGACGACAAGAATATCACTAACTAACAACAATACTCAACTGACGACAAGAATATCACTAACTAACAACAATACTCAACTGACGACAAGAATATCACTAACAAACAACAATACTCAACTGACGACAAAGAATATCACTAACTAACAACAATACTCAACTGACGACAAGAATATCACTAACTAACAACAATACTCAACTGACGACAAGAATATCACTAACAAACAACAATACTCAGCTGACGACAAGAATATCACTAACAAACAACAATACTCAACTGACGACAAGAATATCACTAACTAACAACAATACTCAACTGACGACAAGAATATCACTAACTAACAACAATACTCAACTGACGACAAGAATATCACTAACAAACAACAATACTCAACTGACGACAAGAATATCACTAACTAACAACAATACTCAACTGACGACAAGAATATCACTAACTAACAACAATACTCAACTGACAACAAGAATATCACTAACTAACAACAATACTCAACTGACGACAAGAATATCACTAACTAACAACAATACTCAACTGACGACAAGAATATCACTAACTAACAACAATACTCAACTGACGACAAGAATATCACTAACAAACAACAATACTCAACTGACGACAAGAATATCACTAACTAACAACAATACTCAACTGACGACAAGAATATCACTAACAACAACAATACTCAACTGACGACAAGAATATCACTAACTAACAACAATACTCAACTGACGACAAGAATATCACTAACTAACAACAATACTCAACTGACGACAAGAATATCACTAACTAACAACAATACTCAACTGACGACAAGAATATCACTAACTAACAACAATACTCAACTGACGACAAGAATATCACTAACTAACAACAATACTCAACTGACGACAAGAATATCACTAACTAACAACAATACTCAACTGACGACAAGAATATCACTAACTAACAACAATACTCAACTGACGACAAGAATATCACTAACAAACAACAATACTCAACTGACGACAAGAATATCACTAACAAACAACAATACTCAACTGACGACAAGAATATCACTAACTAACAACAATACTCAACTGACGACAAGAATATCACTAACAAACAACAATACTCAACTGACGACAAGAATATCACTAACTAACAACAATACTCAACTGACGACAAGAATATCACTAACTAACAACAATACTCAACTGACGACAAGAATATCACTAACAAACAACAATACTCAACTGACGACAAGAATATCACTAACTAACAACAATACTCAACTGACGACAAGAATATCACTAACAACAACAATACTCAACTGACGACAAGAATATCACTAACTAACAACAATACTCAACTGACGACAAGAATATCACTAACTAACAACAATACTCAACTGACGACAAGGAATATCACTAACTAACAACAATACTCAACTGACGACAAGAATATCACTAACTAACAACAATACTCAACTGACGACAAGAATATCACTAACAACAACAATACTCAACTGACGACAAGAATATCACTAACTAACAACAATACTCAACTGACGACAAGAATATCACTAACTAACAACAATACTCAACTGACGACAAGAATATCACTAACAAACAACAATACTCAACTGACGACAAGAATATCACTAACAAACAACAATACTCAACTGACGACAAGAATATCACTAACTAACAACAATACTCAACTGACGACAAGAATATCACTAACAAACAACAATACTCAACTGACGACAAGAATATCACTAACTAACAACAATACTCAACTGACGACAAGAATATCACTAACAAACAACAATACTCAACTGACGACAAGAATATCACTAACTAACAACAATACTCAACTGACGACAAGAATATCACTAACTAACAACAATACTCAACTGACGACAAGAATATCACTAACAAACAACAATACTCAACTGACGACAAGAATATCACTAACAAACAACAATACTCAACTGACGACAAGAATATCACTAACAACAACAATACTCAACTGACGACAAGAATATCACTAACTAACAACAATACTCAACTGACGACAAGAATATCACTAACTAACAACAATACTCAACTGACGACAAGAATATCACTAACAAACAACAATACTCAACTGACGACAAGAATATCACTAACTAACAACAATACTCAACTGACGACAAGAATATCACTAACAAACAACAATACTCAACTGACGACAAGAATATCACTAACAAACAACAATACTCAACTGACGACAAGAATATCACTAACTAACAACAATACTCAACTGACGACAAGAATATCACTAACTAACAACAATACTCAACTGACGACAAGAATATCACTAACTAACAACAATACTCAACTGACGACAAGAATATCACTAACAAACAACAATACTCAACTGACGACAAGAATATCACTAACAAACAACAATACTCAACTGACGACAAGAATATCACTAACTAACAACAATACAGCTGACGACAAGAATAACTGACGACAAGAATATCACTAACTAACAACAATACTCAACTGACGACAAGAATATCACTAACAAACAACAATACTCAACTGACGACAAGGAATATCACTAACAAACAACAATACTCAACTGACGACAAGAATATCACTAACAAACAACAATACTCAACTGACGACAAGAATATCACTAACTAACAACAATACTCAACTGACGACAAGAATATCACTAACAAACAACAATACTCAACTGACGACAAGAATATCACTAACAAAATACAACAATACTCAACTGACGACAAGAATATCACTAACTAACAACAATACTCAACTGACGACAAGGAATATCACTAACAAACAACAATACTCAACTGACGACAAGAATATCACTAACTAACAACAATACTCAACTGACGACAAGAATATCACTAACAAACAACAATACAACAATACTCAACTGACGACAAGAATATCACTAACAAACAACAATACTCAACTGACGACAAGAATATCACTAACAAACAACAATACTCAACTGACGACAAGAATATCACTAACAAACAACAATACTCAACTGACGACAAGAATATCACTAACAAACAACAATACTCAACTGACGACAAGAATATCACTAACTAACAACAATACTCAACTGACGACAAGAATATCACTAACTAACAACAATACTCAACTGACGACAAGAATATCACTAACTAACAACAATACTCAACTGACGACAAGAATATCACTAACAAACAACAATACTCAACTGACGACAAGAATATCACTAACAAACAACAATACTCAACTGACGACAAGAATATCACTAACTAACAACAATACTCAACTGACGACAAGAATATCACTAACTAACAACAATACTCAACTGACGACAAGAATATCACTAACTAACAACAATACTCAACTGACGACAAGAATATCACTAACTAACAACAATACTCAACTGACGACAAGAATATCACTAACAAACAACAATACTCAACTGACGACAAGAATATCACTAACAAACAACAATACTCAACTGACGACAAGAATATCACTAACTAACAACAATACTCAACTGACGACAAGAATATCACTAACTAACAACAATACTCAACTGACGACAAGAATATCACTAACAAACAACAATACTCAACTGACGACAAGAATATCACTAACTAACAACAATACTCAACTGACGACAAGAATATCACTAACTAACAACAATACTCAACTGACGACAAGAATATCACTAACTAACAACAATACTCAACTGACGACAAGAATATCACTAACTAACAACAATACTCAACTGACGACAAGAATATCACTAACAAACAACAATACTCAACTGACGACAAGAATATCACTAACTAACAACAATACTCAACTGACGACAAGAATATCACTAACTAACAACAATACTCAACTGACGACAAGAATATCACTAACTAACAACAATACTCAACTGACGAAAAGAATATCACTAACTAACAACAATACTCAACTGACGACAAGAATATCACTAACAAACAACAATACTCAACTGACGACAAGAATATCACTAACAACAACAATACTCAACTGACGACAAGAATATCACTAACTAACAACAATACTCAACTGACGACAAGAATATCACTAACTAACAACAATACTCAACTGACGACAAGAATATCACTAACTAACAACAATACTCAACTGACGACAAGAATATCACTAACTAACAACAATACTCAACTGACGACAAGAATATCACTAACAAACAACAATACTCAACTGACGACAAGAATATCACTAACAAACAACAATACTCAACTGACGACAAGAATATCACTAACTAACAACAATACTCAACTGACGACAAGAATATCACTAACTAACAACAATACTCAACTGACGACAAGAATATCACTAACAAACAACAATACTCAACTGACGACAAGAATATCACTAACTAACAACAATACTCAACTGACGACAAGAATATCACTAACTAACAACAATACTCAACTGACGACAAGAATATCACTAACTAACAACAATACTCAACTGACGACAAGAATATCACTAACAAACAACAATACTCAACTGACGACAAGAATATCACTAACAAACAACAATACTCAACTGACGACAAGAATATCACTAACAACAACAATACTCAACTGACGACAAGAATATCACTAACAAACAACAATACTCAACTGACGACAAGAATATCACTAACTAACAACAATACTCAACTGACGACAAGAATATCACTAACTAACAACAATACTCAACTGACGACAAGAATATCACTAACAAACAACAATACTCAACTGACGACAAGAATATCACTAACAAACAACAATACTCAACTGACGACAAGAATATCACTAACAAACAACAATACTCAACTGACGACAAGAATATCACTAACAAACAACAATACTCAACTGACGACAAGAATATCACTAACAAACAACAATACTCAACTGACGACAAGAATATCACTAACAAACAACAATACTCAACTGACGACAAGAATATCACTAACTAACAACAATACTCAACTGACGACAAGAATATCACTAACTAACAACAATACTCAACTGACGACAAGAATATCACTAACAAACAACAATACTCAACTGACGACAAGAATATCACTAACTAACAACAATACTCAACTGACGACAAGAATATCACTAACTGACGACAACAATACTCAACTGACGACAAGAATATCACTAACTAACAACAATACTCAACTGACGACAAGAATATCACTAACAAACAACAATACTCAACTGACGACAAGAATATCACTAACAAACAACAATACTCAACTGACGACAAGAATATCACTAACTAACAACAATACTCAACTGACGACAAGAATATCACTAACAAACAACAATACTCAACTGACGACAAGAATATCACTAACTAACAACAATACTCAACTGACGACAAGAATATCACTAACAAACAACAATACTCAACTGACGACAAGAATATCACTAACAAACAACAATACTCAACTGACGACAAGAATATCACTAACAAACAACAATACTCAACTGACGACAAGAATATCACTAACAAACAACAATACTCAACTGACGACAAGAATATCACTAACTAACAACAATACTCAACTGACGACAAGAATATCACTAACAACAACAATACTCAACTGACGACAAGAATATCACTAACAAACAACAATACTCAACTGACGACAAGAATATCACTAACAAACAACAATACTCAACTGACGACAAGAATATCACTAACTAAACAACAATACTCAACTGACGACAAGAATATCACTAACAAACAACAATACTCAACTGACGACAAGAATATCACTAACAAACAACAATACTCAACTGACGACAAGAATATCACTAACTAACAACAATACTCAACTGACGACAAGAATATCACTAACTAACAACAATACTCAACTGACGACAAGAATATCACTAACAAACAACAATACTCAACTGACGACAAGAATATCACTAACAAACAACAATACTCAACTGACGACAAGAATATCACTAACAAACAACAATACTCAACTGACGACAAGAATATCACTAACAAACAACAATACTCAACTGACGACAAGAATATCACTAACAAACAACAATACTCAACTGACGACAAGAATATCACTAACAAACAACAATACTCAACTGACGACAAGAATATCACTAACTAACAACAATACTCAACTGACGACAAGAATATCACTAACTAACAACAATACTCAACTGACGACAAGAATATCACTAACTAACAACAATACTCAACTGACGACAAGAATATCACTAACTAACAACAATACTCAACTGACGACAAGAATATCACTAACTAACAACAATACTCAACTGACGACAAGAATATCACTAACTAACAACAATACTCAACTGACGACAAGAATATCACTAACTAACAACAATACTCAACTGACGACAAGAATATCACTAACTAACAACAATACTCAACTGACGACAAGAATATCACTAACTAACAACAATACTCAACTGACGACAAGAATATCACTAACAACAACAATACTCAACTGACGACAAGAATATCACTAACTAACAACAATACTCAACTGACGACAAGAATATCACTAACAAACAACAATACTCAACTGACGACAAGAATATCACTAACTAACAACAATACTCAACTGACGACAAGAATATCACTAACTAACAACAATACTCAACTGACGACAAGAATATCACTAACTAACAACAATACTCAACTGACGACAAGAATATCACTAACAAACAACAATACTCAACTGACGACAAGAATATCACTAACAAACAACAATACTCAACTGACGACAAGAATATCACTAACTAACAACAATACTCAACTGACGACAAGAATATCACTAACTAACAACAATACTCAACTGACGACAAGAATATCACTAACAACAACAATACTCAACTGACGACAAGAATATCACTAACTAACAACAATACTCAACTGACGACAAGAATATCACTAACTAACAACAATACTCAACTGACGACAAGAATATCACTAACTAACAACAATACTCAACTGACGACAAGAATATCACTAACTAACAACAATACTCAACTGACGACAAGAATATCACTAACAAACAACAATACTCAACTGACGACAAGAATATCACTAACTAACAACAATACTCAACTGACGACAAGAATATCACTAACTAACAACAATACTCAACTGACGACAAGAATATCACTAACTAACAACAATACTCAACTGACGACAAGAATATCACTAACTAACAACAATACTCAACTGACGACAAGAATATCACTAACTAACAACAATACTCAACTGACGACAAGAATATCACTAACAAACAACAATACTCAACTGACGACAAGAATATCACTAACAAACAACAATACTCAACTGACGACAAGAATATCACTAACAAACAACAATACTCAACTGACGACAAGAATATCACTAACAAACAACAATACTCAACTGACGACAAGAATATCACTAACTAACAACAATACTCAACTGACGACAAGAATATCACTAACAAACAACAATACTCAACTGACGACAAGAATATCACTAACTAACAACAATACTCAACTGACGACAAGAATATCACTAACTAACAACAATACTCAACTGACGACAAGAATATCACTAACTAACAACAATACTCAACTGACGACAAGAATATCACTAACTAACAACAATACTCAACTGACGACAAGAATATCACTAACTAACAACAATACTCAACTGACGACAAGAATATCACTAACAAACAACAATACTCAACTGACGACAAGAATATCACTAACTAACAACAATACTCAACTGACGACAAGAATATCACTAACAAACAACAATACTCAACTGACGACAAGAATATCACTAACAAACAACAATACTCAACTGACGACAAGAATATCACTAACTAACAACAATACTCAACTGACGACAAGAATATCACTAACAAACAACAATACTCAACTGACGACAAGAATATCACTAACAAACAACAATACTCAACTGACGACAAGAATATCACTAACAAACAACAATACTCAACTGACGACAAGAATATCACTAACAAACAACAATACTCAACTGACGACAAGAATATCACTAACAAACAACAATACTCAACTGACGACAAGAATATCACTAACAACAACAATACTCAACTGACGACAAGAATATC
Source organism: Tachypleus tridentatus (assembly GCF_004210375.1). NCBI lineage: Eukaryota > Metazoa > Arthropoda > Merostomata > Xiphosura > Limulidae > Tachypleus > Tachypleus tridentatus. The sequence continues at coordinate 6,135,922 of NW_027467782.1, read as the reverse complement.
ACTAACTAACAACAATACTCAACTGACGACAAGAATATCACTAACTAACAACAATACTCAACTGACGACAAGAATATCACTAACAAACAACAATACTCAACTGACGACAAGAATATCACTAACAAACAACAATACTCAACTGACGACAAGAATATCACTAACAAACAACAATACTCAACTGACGACAAGAATATCACTAACTAACAACAATACTCAACTGACGACAAGAATATCACTAACTAACAACAATACTCAACTGACGACAAGAATATCACTAACAAACAACAATACTCAACTGACGACAAGAATATCACTAACAAACAACAATACTCAACTGACGACAAGAATATCACTAACAAACAACAATACTCAACTGACGACAAGAATATCACTAACAAACAACAATACTCAACTGACGACAAGAATATCACTAACAAACAACAATACTCAACTGACGACAAGAATATCACTAACAAACAACAATACTCAACTGACGACAAGAATATCACTAACAAACAACAATACTCAACTGACGACAAGAATATCACTAACTAACAACAATACTCAACTGACGACAAGAATATCACTAACAACAACAATACTCAACTGACGACAAGAATATCACTAACAAACAACAATACTCAACTGACGACAAGAATATCACTAACTAACAACAATACTCAACTGACGACAAGAATATCACTAACAAACAACAATACTCAACTGACGACAAGAATATCACTAACTAACAACAATACTCAACTGACGACAAGAATATCACTAACTAACAACAATACTCAACTGACGACAAGAATATCACTAACAAACAACAATACTCAACTGACGACAAGAATATCACTAACAAACAACAATACTCAACTGACGACAAGAATATCACTAACAACAACAATACTCAACTGACGACAAGAATATCACTAACAAACAACAATACTCAACTGACGACAAGAATATCACTAACAAACAACAATACTCAACTGACGACAAGAATATCACTAACAAACAACAATACTCAACTGACGACAAGAATATCACTAACTAACAACAATACTCAACTGACGACAAGAATATCACTAACTAACAACAATACTCAACTGACGACAAGAATATCACTAACAAACAACAATACTCAACTGACGACAAGAATATCACTAACAAACAACAATACTCAACTGACGACAAGAATATCACTAACAAACAACAATACTCAACTGACGACAAGAATATCACTAACTAACAACAATACTCAACTGACGACAAGAATATCACTAACTAACAACAATACTCAACTGACGACAAGAATATCACTAACTAACAACAATACTCAACTGACGACAAGAATATCACTAACAAACAACAATACTCAACTGACGACAAGAATATCACTAACTAACAACAATACTCAACTGACGACAAGAATATCACTAACAAACAACAATACTCAACTGACGACAAGAATATCACTAACAAACAACAATACTCAACTGACGACAAGAATATCACTAACAAACAACAATACTCAACTGACGACAAGAATATCACTAACTAACAACAATACTCAACTGACGACAAGAATATCACTAACTAACAACAATACTCAACTGACGACAAGAATATCACTAACAAACAACAATACTCAACTGACGACAAGAATATCACTAACAAACAACAATACTCAACTGACGACAAGAATATCACTAACTAACAACAATACTCAACTGACGACAAGAATATCACTAACTAACAACAATACTCAACTGACGACAAGAATATCACTAACTAACAACAATACTCAACTGACGACAAGAATATCACTAACTAACAACAATACTCAACTGACGACAAGAATATCACTAACTAACAACAATACTCAACTGACGACAAGAATATCACTAACTAACAACAATACTCAACTGACGACAAGAATATCACTAACTAACAACAATACTCAACTGACGACAAGAATATCACTAACTAACAACAATACTCAACTGACGACAAGAATATCACTAACTAACAACAATACTCAACTGACGACAAGAATATCACTAACTAACAACAATACTCAACTGACGACAAGAATATCACTAACTAACAACAATACTCAACTGACGACAAGAATATCACTAACAACAACAACAATACTCAACTGACGACAAGAATATCACTAACAAACAACAATACTCAACTGACGACAAGAATATCACTAACAACAACAATACTCAACTGACGACAAGAATATCACTAACTAACAACAATACTCAACTGACGACAAGAATATCACTAACTAACAACAATACTCAACTGACGACAAGAATATCACTAACTAACAACAATACTCAACTGACGACAAGAATATCACTAACTAACAACAATACTCAACTGACGACAAGAATATCACTAACTAACAACAATACTCAACTGACGACAAGAATATCACTAACAAACAACAATACTCAACTGACGACAAGAATATCACTAACTAACAACAATACTCAACTGACGACAAGAATATCACTAACAAACAACAATACTCAACTGACGACAAGAATATCACTAACTAACAACAATACTCAACTGACGACAAGAATATCACTAACTAACAACAATACTCAACTGACGACAAGAATATCACTAACTAACAACAATACTCAACTGACGACAAGAATATCACTAACAAACAACAATACTCAACTGACGACAAGAATATCACTAACTAACAACAATACTCAACTGACGACAAGAATATCACTAACTAACAACAATACTCAACTGACGACAAGAATATCACTAACTAACAACAATACTCAACTGACGACAAGAATATCACTAACAAACAACAATACTCAACTGACGACAAGAATATCACTAACTAACAACAATACTCAACTGACGACAAGAATATCACTAACTAACAACAATACTCAACTGACGACAAGAATATCACTAACTAACAACAATACTCAACTGACGACAAGAATATCACTAACTAACAACAATACTCAACTGACGACAAGAATATCACTAACTAACAACAATACTCAACTGACGACAAGAATATCACTAACTAACAACAATACTCAACTGACGACAAGAATATCACTAACTAACAACAATACTCAACTGACGACAAGAATATCACTAACAAACAACAATACTCAACTGACGACAAGAATATCACTAACAAACAACAATACTCAACTGACGACAAGAATATCACTAACTAACAACAATACTCAACTGACGACAAGAATATCACTAACTAACAACAATACTCAACTGACGACAAGAATATCACTAACAACAACAATACTCAACTGACGACAAGAATATCACTAACTAACAACAATACTCAACTGACGACAAGAATATCACTAACAAACAACAATACTCAACTGACGACAAGAATATCACTAACTAACAACAATACTCAACTGACGACAAGAATATCACTAACAAACAACAATACTCAACTGACGACAAGAATATCACTAACTAACAACAATACTCAACTGACGACAAGAATATCACTAACAAACAACAATACTCAACTGACGACAAGAATATCACTAACAAACAACAATACTCAACTGACGACAAGAATATCACTAACAAACAACAATACTCAACTGACGACAAGAATATCACTAACTAACAACAATACTCAACTGACGACAAGAATATCACTAACTAACAACAATACTCAACTGACGACAAGAATATCACTAACTAACAACAATACTCAACTGACGACAAGAATATCACTAACTAACAACAATACTCAACTGACGACAAGAATATCACTAACAACAACAATACTCAACTGAACAATATCACTAACAACTACTCAACTGACGACAAGAATATCACTAACTAACAACAATACTCAACTGACGACAAGAATATCACTAACTAACAACAATACTCAACTGACGACAAGAATATCACTAACAAACAACAATACTCAACTGACGACAAGAATATCACTAACTAACAACAATACTCAACTGACGACAAGAATATCATCAACTAACAACAATACTCAACTGACGACAAGAATATCACTAACAAACAACAATACTCAACTGACGACAAGAATATCACTAACAAACAACAATACTCAACTGACGACAAGAATATCACTAACAAACAACAATACTCAACTGACGACAAGAATATCACTAACAAACAACAATACTCAACTGACGACAAGAATATCACTAACTAACAACAATACTCAACTGACGACAAGAATATCACTAACTAACAACAATACTCAACTGACGACAAGAATATCACTAACTAACAACAATACTCAACTGACGACAAGAATATCACTAACTAACAACAATACTCAACTGACGACAAGAATATCACTAACAAACAACAATACTCAACTGACGACAAGAATATCACTAACTAACAACAATACTCAACTGACGACAAGAATATCACTAACTAACAACAATACTCAACTGACGACAAGAATATCACTAACTAACAACAATACTCAACTGACGACAAGAATATCACTAACTAACAACAATACTCAACTGACGACAAGAATATCACTAACTAACAACAATACTCAACTGACGACAAGAATATCACTAACAAACAACAATACTCAACTGACGACAAGAATATCACTAACAAACAACAATACTCAACTGACGACAAGAATATCACTAACTAACAACAATACTCAACTGACGACAAGAATATCACTAACTAACAACAATACTCAACTGACGACAAGAATATCACTAACAAACAACAATACTCAACTGACGACAAGAATATCACTAACTAACAACAATACTCAACTGACGACAAGAATATCACTAACTAACAACAATACTCAACTGACGACAAGAATATCACTAACTAACAACAATACTCAACTGACGACAAGAATATCACTAACTAACAACAATACTCAACTGACGACAAGAATATCACTAACTAACAACAATACTCAACTGACGACAAGAATATCACTAACTAACAACAATACTCAACTGACGACAAGAATATCACTAACTAACAACAATACTCAACTGACGACAAGAATATCACTAACTAACAACAATACTCAACTGACGACAAGAATATCACTAACAAACAACAATACTCAACTGACGACAAGAATATCACTAACAAACAACAATACTCAACTGACGACAAGAATATCACTAACTAACAACAATACTCAACTGACGACAAGAATATCACTAACTAACAACAATACTCAACTGACGACAAGAATATCACTAACTAACAACAATACTCAACTGACGACAAGAATATCACTAACAAACAACAATACTCAACTGACGACAAGAATATCACTAACAAACAACAATACTCAACTGACGACAAGAATATCACTAACTAACAACAATACTCAACTGACGACAAGAATATCACTAACTAACAACAATACTCAACTGACGACAAGAATATCACTAACAAACAACAATACTCAACTGACGACAAGAATATCACTAACAAACAACAATACTCAACTGACGACAAGAATATCACTAACTAACAACAATACTCAACTGACGACAAGAATATCACTAACAAACAACAATACTCAACTGACGACAAGAATATCACTAACTAACAACAATACTCAACTGACGACAAGAATATCACTAACAAACAACAATACTCAACTGACGACAAGAATATCACTAACAAACAACAATACTCAACTGACGACAAGAATATCACTAACAAACAACAATACTCAACTGACGACAAGAATATCACTAACTAACAACAATACTCAACTGACGACAAGAATATCACTAACAAACAACAATACTCAACTGACGACAAGAATATCACTAACAAACAACAATACTCAACTGACGACAAGAATATCACTAACAAACAACAATACTCAACTGACGACAAGAATATCACTAACAACAACAATACTCAACTGACGACAAGAATATCACTAACTAACAACAATACTCAACTGACGACAAGAATATCACTAACTAACAACAATACTCAACTGACGACAAGAATATCACTAACAAACAACAATACTCAACTGACGACAAGAATATCACTAACAAACAACAATACTCAACTGACGACAAGAATATCACTAACAAACAACAATACTCAACTGACGACAAGAATATCACTAACTAACAACAATACTCAACTGACGACAAGAATATCACTAACTAACAACAATACTCAACTGACGACAAGAATATCACTAACTAACAACAATACTCAACTGACGACAAGAATATCACTAACTAACAACAATACTCAACTGACGACAAGAATATCACTAACAAACAACAATACTCAACTGACGACAAGAATATCACTAACTAACAACAATACTCAACTGACGACAAGAATATCACTAACTAACAACAATACTCAACTGACGACAAGAATATCACTAACAAACAACAATACTCAACTGACGACAAGAATATCACTAACAAACAACAATACTCAACTGACGACAAGAATATCACTAACTAACAACAATACTCAACTGACGACAAGAATATCACTAACAAACAACAATACTCAACTGACGACAAGAATATCACTAACAAACAACAATACTCAACTGACGACAAGAATATCACTAACAAACAACAATACTCAACTGACGACAAGAATATCACTAACAAACAACAATACTCAACTGACGACAAGAATATCACTAACAAACAACAATACTCAACTGACGACAAGAATATCACTAACTAACAACAATACTCAACTGACGACAAGAATATCACTAACAAACAACAATACTCAACTGACGACAAGAATATCACTAACTAACAACAATACTCAACTGACGACAACAATATCACTAACAACAATACTCACACGACAATATCACTAACTAACAACAATACTCAACTGACGACAAGAATATCACTAACAAACAACAATACTCAACTGACGACAAGAATATCACTAACAAACAACAATACTCAACTGACGACAAGAATATCACTAACTAACAACAATACTCAACTGACGACAAGAATATCACTAACAAACAACAATACTCAACTGACGACAAGAATATCACTAACAAACAACAATACTCAACTGACGACAAGAATATCACTAACTAACAACAATACTCAACTGACGACAAGAATATCACTAACAAACAACAATACTCAACTGACGACAAGAATATCACTAACTAACAACAATACTCAACTGACGACAAGAATATCACTAACTAACAACAATACTCAACTGACGACAAGAATATCACTAACTAACAACAATACTCAACTGACGACAAGAATATCACTAACTAACAACAATACTCAACTGACGACAAGAATATCACTAACAAACAACAATACTCAACTGACGACAAGAATATCACTAACTAACAACAATACTCAACTGACGACAAGAATATCACTAACTAACAACAATACTCAACTGACGACAAGAATATCACTAACTAACAACAATACTCAACTGACGACAAGAATATCACTAACTAACAACAATACTCAACTGACGACAAGAATATCACTAACTAACAACAATACTCAACTGACGACAAGAATATCACTAACTAACAACAATACTCAACTGACGACAAGAATATCACTAACTAACAACAATACTCAACTGACGACAAGAATATCACTAACAACAACAATACTCAACTGACGACAAGAATATCACTAACAAACAACAATACTCAACTGACGACAAGAATATCACTAACAAACAACAATACTCAACTGACGACAAGAATATCACTAACAAACAACAATACTCAACTGACGACAAGAATATCACTAACTAACAACAATACTCAACTGACGACAAGAATATCACTAACTAACAACAATACTCAACTGACGACAAGAATATCACTAACAAACAACAATACTCAACTGACGACAAGAATATCACTAACAAACAACAATACTCAACTGACGACAAGAATATCACTAACTAACAACAATACTCAACTGACGACAAGAATATCACTAACTAACAACAATACTCAACTGACGACAAGAATATCACTAACAAACAACAATACTCAACTGACGACAAGAATATCACTAACTAACAACAATACTCAACTGACGACAAGAATATCACTAACTAACAACAATACTCAACTGACGACAAGAATATCACTAACTAACAACAATACTCAACTGACGACAAGAATATCACTAACTAACAACAATACTCAACTGACGACAAGAATATCACTAACAAACAACAATACTCAACTGACGACAAGAATATCACTAACTAACAACAATACTCAACTGACGACAAGAATATCACTAACAAACAACAATACTCAACTGACGACAAGAATATCACTAACTAACAACAATACTCAACTGACGACAAGAATATCACTAACTAACAACAATACTCAACTATCACTAACTAACAACAATACAACTGAATATCACTAACTAACAACAATACTCAACTGACGACAAGAATATCACTAACTAACAACAATACTCAACTGACGACAAGAATATCACTAACTAACAACAATACTCAACTGACGACAAGAATATCACTAACAAACAACAATACTCAACTGACGACAAGAATATCACTAACTAACAACAATACTCAACTGACGACAAGAATATCACTAACTAACAACAATACTCAACTGACGACAAGAATATCACTAACTAACAACAATACTCAACTGACGACAAGAATATCACTAACTAACAACAATACTCAACTGACGACAAGAATATCACTAACTAACAACAATACTCAACTGACGACAAGAATATCACTAACAAACAACAATACTCAACTGACGACAAGAATATCACTAACTAACAACAATACTCAACTGACGACAAGAATATCACTAACAACAACAATACTCAACTGACGACAAGAATATCACTAACTAACAACAATACTCAACTGACGACAAGAATATCACTAACTAACAACAATACTCAACTGACGACAAGAATATCACTAACAACAACAATACTCAACTGACGACAAGAATATCACTAACTGAACAATACTCAACTGACGACAAGAATATCACTAACTAACAACAATACTCAACTGACGACAAGAATATCACTAACTAACAACAATACTCAACTGACGACAAGAATATCACTAACTAACAACAATACTCAACTGACGACAAGAATATCACTAACTAACAACAATACTCAACTGACGACAAGAATATCACTAACTAAACAACAATACTCAACTGACGACAAGAATATCACTAACAAACAACAATACTCAACTGACGACAAGAATATCACTAACAAACAACAATACTCAACTGACACAAGAATATCACTAACAAACAACAATACTCAACTGACGACAAGAATATCACTAACAAACAACAATACTCAACTGACGACAAGAATATCACTAACAAACAACAATACTCAACTGACGACAAGAATATCACTAACAAACAACAATACTCAACTGACGACAAGAATATCACTAACTAACAACAATACTCAACTGACGACAAGAATATCACTAACAAACAACAATACTCAACTGACGACAAGAATATCACTAACTAACAACAATACTCAACTGACGACAAGAATATCACTAACAACAACAATACTCAACTGACGACAAGAATATCACTAACAAACAACAATACTCAACTGACGACAAGAATATCACTAACTAACAACAATACTCAACTGACGACAAGAATATCACTAACTAACAACAATACTCAACTGACGACAAGAATATCACTAACTAACAACAATACTCAACTGACGACAAGAATATCACTAACAAACAACAATACTCAACTGACGACAAGAATATCACTAACAAACAACAATACTCAACTGACGACAAGAATATCACTAACTAACAACAATACTCAACTGACGACAAGAATATCACTAACTAACAACAATACTCAACTGACGACAAGAATATCACTAACAAACAACAATACTCAACTGACGACAAGAATATCACTAACTAACAACAATACTCAACTGACGACAAGAATATCACTAACAAACAACAATACTCAACTGACGACAAGAATATCACTAACAAACAACAATACTCAACTGACGACAAGAATATCACTAACAAACAACAATACTCAACTGACGACAAGAATATCACTAACAAACAACAATACTCAACTGACGACAAGAATATCACTAACAAACAACAATACTCAACTGACGACAAGAATATCACTAACAAACAACAATACTCAACTGACGACAAGAATATCACTAACTAACAACAATACTCAACTGACGACAAGAATATCACTAACAAACAACAATACTCAACTGACGACAAGAATATCACTAACAAACAACAATACTCAACTGACGACAAGAATATCACTAACAAACAACAATACTCAACTGACGACAAGAATATCACTAACTAACAACAATACTCAACTGACGACAAGAATATCACTAACTAACAACAATACTCAACTGACGACAAGAATATCACTAACAAACAACAATACTCAACTGACGACAAGAATATCACTAACAAACAACAATACTCAACTGACGACAAGAATATCACTAACAAACAACAATACTCAACTGACGACAAGAATATCACTAACTAACAACAATACTCAACTGACGACAAGAATATCACTAACTAACAACAATACTCAACTGACGACAAGAATATCACTAACTAACAACAATACTCAACTGACGACAAGAATATCACTAACTAACAACAATACTCAACTGACGACAAGAATATCACTAACAAACAACAATACTCAACTGACGACAAGAATATCACTAACTAACAACAATACTCAACTGACGACAAGAATATCACTAACTAACAACAATACTCAACTGACAACAAGAATATCACTAACTAACAACAATACTCAACTGACGACAAGAATATCACTAACTAACAACAATACTCAACTGACGACAAGAATATCACTAACTAACAACAATACTCAACTGACGACAAGAATATCACTAACTAACAACAATACTCAACTGACGACAAGAATATCACTAACTAACAACAATACTCAACTGACGACAAGAATATCACTAACAAACAACAATACTCAACTGACGACAAGAATATCACTAACAAACAACAATACTCAACTGACGACAAGAATATCACTAACAAACAACAATACTCAACTGACGACAAGAATATCACTAACTAACAACAATACTCAACTGACGACAAGAATATCACTAACTAACAACAATACTCAACTGACGACAAGAATATCACTAACTAACAACAATACTCAACTGACGACAAGAATATCACTAACAAACAACAATACTCAACTGACGACAAGAATATCACTAACAAACAACAATACTCAACTGACGACAAGAATATCACTAACTAAAAACAATACTCAACTGACGACAAGAATATCACTAACAAAAAACAATACTCAACTGACGACAAGAATATCACTAACTAACAACAATACTCAACTGACGACAAGAATATCACTAACTAACAACAATACTCAACTGACGACAAGAATATCACTAACTAACAACAATACTCAACTGACGACAAGAATATCACTAACTAACAACAATACTCAACTGACGACAAGAATATCACTAACAAACAACAATACTCAACTGACGACAAGAATATCACTAACTAACAACAATACTCAACTGACGACAAGAATATCACTAACTAACAACAATACTCAACTGACGACAAGAATATCACTAACTAACAACAATACTCAACTGACGACAAGAATATCACTAACTAACAACAATACTCAACTGACGACAAGAATATCACTAACTAACAACAATACTCAACTGACGACAAGAATATCACTAACAAACAACAATACTCAACTGACGACAAAAATATCACTAACTAACAACAATATTCATTTGAAGAGAAGAATATCACTAACGATCAACAATACTCAACTGACAACAAGAATATCAATAACTAACAACAATACTCAACTGACGACAAGAATATCACTAACTAACAACAATACTCAACTGAGGACAAGAATATCACTAACTAACAACAATACTCAACTGACGACAAGAATATCACTAACTAACAACAATACTCAACTGACGACAAAAATATCACTAACTAACAACAATACTCAATTGACAACAAGAATATCACTAACAAACAACAATATTCAATTGAAGAGATGAATATCACTAACGATCAACAATACTCAACTGACAACAAGAATATCAATAGTTAACAACGATACTCAACTGACGACAAGAATATCAATAATTAACAACGATACTCAACTGACGACAAGAATATCACTAACTAACAACAATACTCAAATGACGACAAGAATATCACTAACTAACAACAATACTCAAATGACGACAAGAATATCACTAACAAACAACAATACTCAACTGACGACAAGAATATCACTAACAAACAACAATACTCAACTGACGACAAGAATATCACTAACTAACAACAATACTCAACTGACGACAAGAATATCACTAACTAACAACAATACTCAACTGACGACAAGAATATCACTAACAAACAACAATACTCAACTGACGACAAGAATATCACTAACTAACAACAATACTCAACGGACGACAAGAATATCACTAACTAACAACAATACTCAACTGACAACAAGAGTATCAATACTCAACTGACGACAAGAATATCACTAACTAACAACAATACTCAACTGACGACAAGAATATCACTAACTAACAACAATACTCAACTGACGACAAGAATATCACTAACTAACAACAATACTCAACTGACGACAAGAATATCACTAACTAACAACAATACTCAACTGAGAACAAGAATATCACTAACAAACAACAATACTCAACTGACGACAAGAATATCACTAACTAACAACAATACTCAACTGACGACTAGAATATCACTAACTAACAGCAATACTCAACTTACAACAATGTATACAGCAGTATATGGTTTCGTGGTTTTTTGATTTGTGAGCTGTATTTACTTTAGTTGGTTGATTTTGCTTTCTGTCTAGGTGGGTGCGTATAATGTTTTCTACGGTTTGTGGAGGAAACTTATACTGCTGTATACCATATATTCCTGATATCAGCAAACAAATAACCAACATTTGGCAAAAATTAGTAACAAAATATGACATTCCAATTAATACCAAATTTATTCAAAAACCCGGCACAAAAGTGAGGTCTATACTATGTAAAAACTACACTGACAAACACCACACCAACATTATTTATAAAATACAATGTGATAACTGCCACGACTTCTATATTGGAGAAACAAGTAGAAAAATGGAAACCAGATTCAAAGAACATAAAAAGTCACCTTCACACGTTTTCGAACACTGCAAGTCAATCAAACACAACATAACCATAGAAAACACTCAAATACTAAATAAAGAAACAAACATAAACAAACGCAAAATTAAAGAAGCCTTACTTATACAACAACTTAAGCCCAAAATAAACCAATATAAAGGAACGCCTTTATACCTATATTAATAAAATAAAATAAATAAAATTATATATTCAAACATCTAATACCGCCCTCTACATTTCGACACACAGTTACACAACCCCTTTCAAACATGTGGTCAGCTTCCGGTCAGTTACCTCTTTCTTTGTGAACCTGACGATGACCGAAGAAGGTCGAAACGTTGTTCGCTCTTCTATGTAAAAGTGTTTTCTCAGCCCAAACGAGCCGTTTTTGCATATAAATTTCTCAACAAGTGGGTTTCTCGTCATCACTAATCGGAAACTTGATTTTATTTGAAGTGTGCTATTTCCCCGAAAAGAAACCGAAGGTAACCTAGAGGACTCTTGTATTTTAACTACTCGCACCCCGGTACAGTGGACTTGTCCGGCAGGTAATCATCAGACACTAAAATGACGTCACATAAGAGAAGCTTTCACGTTGCAATTTGTACTGTCGTGACGTCATTAAAATGTACGAGAAGTACTATACACTCTCTACACTTCAACCCAGAGTGACATATGAATTTCAAAACCCTTAATTTGTAACCCTTAATTTGGGTTACATTTACTTATGAAGAACACTTTCGGGGACCTAACAGAAGTAATTCTAGTAATTTTAATATAATTTTAATTACGGAAAGCAAAATATTCTTCTTTTAAGGTCTTCATAGTCCTTTGGATCCTTATCACCATCTTCTGCTTAAATTAGATTTTCATAAAACATAGACTGAAATGTAGCAGTTAATTAACACATCACGGAATATCCCCGAGAGGTTTCATAAAAAAACCCTTTTTTAGAAAAGATAAGTTTATTATAAAGTTTTGTCATTTCCTAGTAAAGTCGTCGGAAAAAATTCACTGTCTTGAGACATTTGCAATAATTTAATAAATCTTATATGAAACAAATTAACTTGTCTATGTGTTCTTAATAATGTGTACAGTAAGATATGCGACACTACACTATTAACGGTCTTGAGAAATAACTACACTTCATTTTGAAAATAATTGTATTTTAAATTATAATTACTTTTACCATCAGAAACATAAGACGGATGAGAAGTAAGAAACAGTAAACTAATCAATAATGAAGTGAGTATATCAATATTTTAACCTTTATTACAGACAAAACATGTACTTTGATAAACTGTACAGATGTTAGTATTTGTTAGTGAAAGGATAAAAGTGCATTCGAGTCCTTGTCAGTGAGATGACAGAGACAAAATTCGAATGTGCACTACAGCAAGAAGAGATACAATTATAGAAACTTATACTTTGGTGATTAAAATTATAAAAATAAAGAGTACAGGTCAATTAAAGTTAGTAAAGATAAAACTGATTTAAATTTAATTAGAGGATATGTAAGAGAAAACTTAATCACACTTTTAAAGAAAATGAAAGAAAACCCTGTAAAACGCTGAAAACACAAAGGAACGTGAAAGTTTCACGATATTTTTAAAGTAGTTATTCGTTTTTCAATAGAAAAGGTCCGGCATGGCCAGGTGGGTTAAGGCGTTCGACTCGTAATCTAAGGTTCGAATTCCGGCCACACCAAACATGCTCAACCTGTCAGCCGTGGGAGCATTATAATGTGATGGTCAATCTCACTATTCGTTGGTAAAAGAGTAACCCAAAAGTTGGCGGTGAGCGGTGATGACTAGCTGACTTCCTTCTAGTCTTACACTGCTAAATTAGGGACGTTTAGCGCAGATAGCAATCGAGTAGTTTGAGCGAAATTAAAAAACAACTTGAATAGAAAACAAAGTGCATTACAAAACCCAAGCTACTGTTTTCTTCCAAAAATTTCTAGGTGTCTGACAGATCGTATCTGTTTTAAAAAGATGTATAAATACTTTATCTGTGATATAAAGTTTACTACAAATATATACATGAGTCGAGCATACAAATCTGAACACCTCAGGAAATAGTAATATTATTTGAGATACCCACAGGTCTTACATCTCTTGCTACACATAGCTTTGTAGGATATAAGCTCTTTCGAAATTACTAAAGGTAAATCCATAAGATGCCAATGGATATCTGTCCAGTTCAGCTGTGTGAATGTGTTATATTGCAAACAGACACTATCAATGTGAACTCTTTGACAAAATTGTCCATTTTATTAGTCCATTACTCTGTATTTTACCTCCCAGGTGACTTAGGTTACCGTGGTTATAACGAGGCAGGAAAACAGTTTTTTTCTATAAAGATGGATACAACTTTTTTTAGTGTGGAAGATCTAAAATATTTGTTGCTTACAGGTGTTTTTAAACTCGTAAATGTTGTTAATTTTAGAAGTCACACAAAGATCTAGAGGTGGAGTTAAAAGAATTGACAAGAAAAAAAGTCGGTTCTACTGTAGAAGAACAGGATCTGGAACCTTTACCAACTGTATAATCTTAACGTTGTATTTACTCAAAAAGTTGACGAATGAATTTTCTCATTAATATTAGTTTTAAGTAAACTTTTAGCTTAATTATTTTTATTTACGTAAAATAAGATATTTGAACATTTTTTCTTGGAATGGCTATAATGATTCTCTATAAGTGTGTTTACTAAACGTTTATTTCTAAACATTTATTCAAACGAATCTTTACTTCTAGAGCCTGAAACTCACACCAAAAACACCTTAATTAGTCTAATGGTGGTTGTAATGTTGGTTCTGCTAAATAAATATAATTATAGAGCAACAAGCGTGTGAACAATGAAATATAATAAGGGTGACTTATTTTACATAAAATATTTTCGTTGCACTAACACAAGGATAAAATAAGAAAATTGATATTCTGATCAAAGTAGAAGAATGAGTACCTTTATGTGACTACAAAACTGATATAACTCTTGGGGAATTAAAGAAACTGTTTTATCTTCTCCCTTCACATTCAGCGATCATTGTGATTATGTGTATTTTTATAGGAATTAGAGAACATTGTATAATGAAATATTATGCTATAATTATATGTGTAGCAAAAACAACAACTATTTAATGATTTATGATTTTAGTATAAAATATTTTCTCACATTATTTTAAAATTTAATCGGATATATAACTTCTCATCCCCCTACTTTACAAGTCCCTGTCAAGCTACTGTTTGTTAACGTAATGAATAACACGTAACGTTGAAATATAAATCTACATGATATAGGGGTTAGGGGAAGCTGGATTTACCAAATATTCACAAACAATTAAACAGTAACAAGTAAATCTTAAAAAAAGTAAGCTAATAAAAATATATCACATTTTCTTGGACGATTTTGTGAGACCACACGACAGTGAGATTTGTAATTATTTATTTTAAATCTTTTTTCATTGAAACTCTACCATATGTTTCCAACAAAAGAAAACAATATCACCTTGACCTCTTCAGAACTCCTGCTGTGAATGCCGGTAATATTGGTTGTACGATATCAGAATTCATCAGGTCGTAATGGAAATACATTCGATAAAATAATATGGAAGCAGTAAAAAACATTTGTGACAAGATAAACGTTCTTAGTGTTGCGTAATGACACACCAATACAATAGATTCCATCTCACCAGCATGAAACATTATTTACTATCATAGATAATAGCCTGTATAGTGTCACTATCTGACACAACTTGTGTCATATTTACTCCCTTGTCTTTGTAAAACTTAAATAATATCAAACAGCTAACTTATTTCTCATAATATGTCTATAGTGGATTAGAAGTAGAACATTTCTCACATTTTTATTTGATTGTTTGTTTTTTTTTTGCTTTGATGCAAGTGGAAATGTGAACATTCAATATGATTTTTGTCAACATGTTTGTAAACGTATCGTGGGTTCTTGGATAGTTTCCCTTCATCTTCTCTCTTCATTTCACTGAATTTACACTCTCAAGCTATTTCACGGGTTGCACCCCTTTATATCCGGTACTGTCCGTGATGTAGTTTGTACAGTATTCAAGCTGAGAGGTGACTTAGAGTGTTGTATGAGTTACCATGACTTCCTTATTTGTTCGAGTTTTTCATTCTTCTTCGTGTCTTAACTATCCTTGCAAAACGTCCCGACTGGTACGGCGGACTAACTGCTTGAAACCGGATTTTGATATCCGAGGTGTGCGGAGCACAGATAGCCATTGTGTAGCTTTGTGCTTAATTCCAATTAATCATTCAATCAATCAGTATTTGCAAAATTTATCCTAAGTCTGCTGTATATTAACGATCCTTAAACTTTAACCTGCAGAGCATAAATTTCCTTTATATACTCTTCAAAAAAAGAAACGCAAAAGGGATATTTTTGTTATTTTAAATAGAAATATATGTAATAACGTTACAAGCTCAAAGTATGTGATGTTACACGTGTTAAGGCACTGATCGTCAGACCAAAGTGACAATAAAAGTTGTGCACTTTGAAAACGGAGGAAAACATCGGATTTTTCGCCAAAACGGATGCGTGACCAATAAATTTGTTGCATGTTCTGCAAGTGCAACATGTGCAAAATCCCTATAAAGTGACGGGTTCTCGGTTTCCATAGCTCAGTGTTAAGCCACCGACACGCAATACAGCTTCGCCATGACTGACTGAAGCACAACGCAACAACGCCATTGATCGCTTGGAAGCAGGCGAATCTCGATCAGATGTTGCCAGAGCTGTGAATGTCCACCAAAGCACCATCACAAGGCTATGGAATTGTCACCAACAACATGGATTAACTCGTGACCGTCCACGATCTGGCAGACCTCGTGTGACCACGCCCGCACAAGATCGCTACATTCGGTTACGTCACCTTCGGGATAGGACCACCACTGCGACGTCTACTGCCTCAAGAGACCTTTTGCACATTCGAGGGAATCTTACGGCTCAACGATACGTCGACGAGATTCTAAGACCCCATGTGCAACCCATCATGGTGAACTTCAATGACGTTTTCAACATGACAACGCCCGTCCTCACACATCCCGACTCACCACTGTCTTCTTGAGACACCACAACATCAACGTTCTTTCCTGGCTCTCCAGATCACCACATTTAAGCCCCATCGAACATCTTTGGGACGAGTTCGACCGACGTCTGCGACGGAGACAACCTCAATCGCAGACTCTACCTCAGCTTGCAGCAGCTTTGCAGGCTGAGTGGACAGCCATTCCACAGGATGTGATTCGTCATATCAACGCTTCCATGGGCAGGAGATGCCAAGTAGTTATTGATGCTTACGGGAGGCATACTCGTTATTGACGTTGAGTGACGTTAAACTTCAACCAATGAGCGTGGACTTCGCCTTTGCAGACTTTGGATGTTCAGCAGTGAATGTGCAGTTTCACACATGTCAAACAGAACTACCTGAAATAAACTTGTTAACAATTTGTCTCATATTTTGCCTTTTGCGTTTCTTTTTTTGAAGAGTATATTAAGTAAAGTATCTGAAACCAAGTGATTCATCAACAGTCACCTAGAAATATCTGTTTCAATGAAATCCAAACCTCATCAGTAAATTGTGACTATTTAAAAAGATAAAAGAAAACAAGAGTTGTGGGATTTTATGAATGGTGTTTTTGATCATACCACTATATTTTATTGAAATTTCTAGAATATTTAAAATTGGTGCCATTCACGTATTGTTGAGAATTATTCATCCAAACAAGCTGTTTAAAATGATAAAAACTTGAAACCTAATTTACCACTTGTCATTGAGTTACACTGATTACAAAGAATTCCACTTGCCATTTTCAAAGTTGTATGTTTAATTACATTTTTCTTTAAATTCTTTTTTACTTTTGTGTAATTTAAACTTGTCTAGGTTTTAAAATGGATCCATGCTATTAAATGAGTAATGGTTACATGAAGCTACAAGCCATGTCCTTAAACAATCTTAGTATTTTCGAAAACAGAGAGCCTGGCATGGCCAAGCGCGTAAGGCGTGCGACTCAAAATCCGAGGGTCGCGGGTTCGCGCCCGCGTCGCGCTAAACATGCTCGCCCTTTCAGCTGTGGGGGCGTTATAATGTTACGGTCAATCCCACTATTCGTTGGTAAAAGAGTATCCCAAGAGTTGGCGGTGGGTGGTGATGACTAGCTGCCTTCCCTCTAGTCTTACACTGCTAAATTAACGACGGCTAGCACAGATAGCCCTCGAATAGCGTTGTGCGAAATTCCAAAACAAACAATCAAAACAGAGTTTAAAATTTCTGAGAAATATTTTCTCTATTGTGACTCAGGAAACATTTAAAAGTAAAGATATCGAAACTTCTAGAAGCGGGGTGAATGATTCTCATGTTGTCAATTTGTACCCACTTCTTCTGGTTTTTGATTAGGATTCTTCTTCTGTTTGTTTCTACTGTCCTGTCACGGGTGTTGATACATAATTGACGTAAGAAACGTCTTTCATAGCTGTGTTGAATTTCGTTTACTATTTGTTTAATGGCTTTAGTGAATTCATTATAACTGTTTTTGCATTTCTGATTTCTTCCTAGTTAACTTGTAAAACTTCGTACTTCAAAGTATTAATAGAGATTGTTTGGAGCATGGCCAGGTGGTTAAGGCACTCAACTCGCAATCTGAGGGTCGAGGATTCGAATCCCCTTCACACCAAATATGGTCGCCCTTTCAGCTGTGGGGGCGTTAAAATGTGACGGTCAATCCCACTATTCGTTGGTAAAAGAGTATCCCAAGAGTTGGCGGTGGGTGGTGATGACTAGCTGCCTTCCCTCTAGTCTTACACTGCTAAATTAACGACGGCTAGCACAGATAGCCCTCGAATAGCTTTGTGCGAAATTCCAAAAACAAACGATCAAAAACAGAGTTTAAAAATTTCTGAGAAATATTTTCTCTATTGTGACTCAGGAAACTTTTAAAAGTAAAGATATCGAAACTTCTAGAAGCGGGGTGAATGATTCTCATGTTGTCAATTTGTACCCACTTCTTCTGGTTTTTGATTAGGATTCTTCTTCTGTTTGTTTCTACTGTCCTGTCACGGGTGTTGATACATAATTGACGTAAGAAACGTCTTTCATAGCTGTGTTGAATTTCGTTTACTATTTGTTTAATGGCTTTAGTGAATTCATTATAACTGTTTTTGCATTTCTGATTTCTTCCTAGTTAACTTGTAAAACTTCGTACTTCAAAGTATTAATAGAGATTGTTTGGAGCATGGCCAGGTGGTTAAGGCACTCAACTCGCAATCTGAGGGTCGAGGATTCGAATCCCCTTCACACCAAATATGGTCGCCCTTTCAGCTGTGGGGGCGTTATAATGTGACGGTCAACTTAACTATTCGTTGGTAAAAGAGTAGCGCAAGAGTTAATGGGAATGAGTAGTCTTACCCAGATAAATAATAGAAACAACAAAAGTTTGGTCTTGGTGTCCGCTGATGCTTTCGTGCATTTGGAAGTTGGATATGCGAGGTATTAATTCATATAGAAAACATTTTCAAGTCTGGTATAAAGTAATGTATTATAATTATGATTGAGCGTGAAATGTTACTGTTAGATTTACACCGAGTCTATTTTTTGTTTTAATCATGTAAGATGGAGGATTTTATTAGTACTTATTTGAATGAGGCCCGTTTCAGAGTAATGGAAGATAATTAATATAAGCAGCATATAAAAAATGGCTATTCCTCTTTTGTTTGGAGACAATGTTGAAGTTAGGACACTATTATCGTTTAGTAATGTTTCACTAAACTTTTATTTTGGTAACTTGTTTTATTACAGCAGGTTAAATCTTTTTTATTTATATTAATGTCAGGTTATCATTTGGATTTAACTTTGTGTAAAAGTGATGATAAAGAGCAACTTCAATTCTAGTTAATTTTTAAGGTTTTCTATTTAATTTCTTTCGTTTTGGAAGATGTTTTTAATGGAGGGATACACCCACCTGATAAGAGCTTTTATCTCGCTCTTACAAGTTTCATACAAACTGTTAAAATAGTTATCTTTGATTTGCGTTTTTAAAATACCAATACATATTTTTTTGCAATATGCTCCACTTTACATTGATCTTTCCCACATAAAGTGAGTAACACAGTACAGTAGTTGGCTAGGACGATATGAACCTATTGGATCACTTCACCGACATTCAATAAATCAATCTTCAATCTCAGTTATTAAGTTATATGATGTATTGACGGTACTTGTGAAAATATCTGAATTTCAACTGTAAATAAAGAGAAATTTAAAAACGTTAAGATAAAATCTTTTCAAATGCGATGTAAAACGCTTTATCCGTCTCTGATTTGAAAACCAAGTAATGATTCAAGTAACTTTTACATAGTTTGAAATAAAAGAAAATTCCGATTGGTACAAGATTAAATAGCGTCTAAACTAGCTTTGTCTTGATATCTGTTTTGTTTTGAATTTCTGGCAAAGTTACTCGAGGGCTATCTGCGCTAGCCGTCCCTAATTTAGCAGTATAAGACAAGAGGGAATGCATCTAGTTATCACCACCCACTGACAACTCTTGGCCTCCTATTTTACTAACAAATAGTGGGATTGACCATCACATTATAATGCCCCACAGCTAAAAGGGCAAGAACGTTTGGTGTGACAGGGATTCGAACCGGCAACCTTCAGATTACGAGTCAAGTTTCTTAACCATCTGGCTATGTCGGGCCACAAATATCTGGTAAGGAACCTGCTAGGTTGAATAAATAATATTAAAATACAATAAGAGTAACTTTTACATAAGGTAAATTTTGACTTTTAATAACTTCATCCTTTCGACCTTTGGTAAGACATAATCATCAGTTAGAAATAGTTGTTATTGTATTTTGAAATTATCTCTTACCTTATTTTCTGAGATATTATACCATGATACTTGCCAGGTTAGTTTTGTTTTCCTTGCAATGAATTAACTACAAAATAATAAGTTGAATATATATTCCTTTTATCTTTCGTTAAATTCTAACCTACGAAATATATTAATAAACTAGATATTTGGCGAAGCGACCTCTGACGTGTTTTCTTTCAACAGCAGATAAAAACAAAATGAAGAGTAAGAAAAATATTTTTTCAAGTTCATAAGTCATGTTGTGTTCTATCGTACAGTTTATAATTCTTTTCGTGATTTATGGCATCTGCACGTTACACTAACGTCACGACAGTACAAATTACAACGTTAAGTACCCCTTACATGGCATCATTTAAGTGTTTACTGACTGAGGGACAGACAGATAACACCCTACAATATAATAGTGCAAATGGTTAAAACAGAAGATCACCAAAGGCTCTCTTACACGGCAATAGTAATAAAAAAGAGCCGCTCTGTATTCGGAGAGTGGTTGAGAATTGATACCATATTATTAGTATCCTCCGGTGTAGAGTGACGTGAGTGGGGTTTGATACGTCACTTGGGGAGAAAACAGTTGTAGTTAAAGTACAGATTGTTGTTTTCTTTTATATTAACATGGATTAAAAGTTTAAGTATCCAATTTCTGTCATGCCACACGGATGTTGGTATAAAACATAAAAACACCGCATGGTTATAAAAATAGTTGTGTCTCTTAGTGTCTAAAATTTGAGCCAAAATGTAGATAAATCCAGTAAGTAATTTCAACTGAAAATATCAGTATAAATCTATTCAGAGACATTTCAGAAGAGTTAGGAAAATTATGAACTCTCGACCTTTAACATATTTCTGTTCAAATGTATGATAGTCTAAAACACAAACTAAATATCCATTGTAAGTTTGAGTTCATCTCCCTCTACACATACAATCTCATAAGGAGTTTTTTTCTAGATCTCTGGTGCCCCGATAAAGTTCATGATAATAATACCATTTTGTGGATCAGATAATGATTATTGTATAAAGAACACTTTTATGTAATAACTTGACCACTAACCAAATATCGTCATTTCACCAGGTAAAATATATCTAAGTAGTCAGTACGACTTCCAGTATTATCAGAAAAGTACAGAAAACAAACCCAACATTCTCTGTAAAGCCACTTACCCACAAAGTTTAAGTGTTTAATCGTCATCTAAGAAATAATGATTATTCAGTCGTGTGTAGTCAGAAACGTAGGTTTTTGAAAACGATAAGGCCATGGCCTGACCACTTGTTAATAGCTACAATTAATGAATTTAAACTTGCTTCTTGTAATACAATACATCACGTTCTATATACGCAGTATAAAAATTCAGTATCCTACTAAAATCATAAAAACCAGACACTTACAGATCGTCACACATTGGTTACCTCAGTGTCACATGATCGTTTAGATCTTCAAAATGACGAAACATAATATTTCTCCATTTCACGAGAAACAGATGTTCGTAAACGGTGGAGAAACTTCTTCAGAGATTTTATGGATTTTTTGTCACTGAAATAGAAACAATAATTACAAATACTGAATTTGTTTTGGTACATTTACACAAAAGTGAATTTCATCGGAGAAGATCTATAGATCTATATTTATTTATATAAACTGTATTATACTGATAAATCCTGGCATTAGGTTTAGTGGCTAATAACTTTAATAACATTGACAAATGTCATGATTTAAATAAGTTCAAACATAAAAAAATATTGTTCAATCAATTTGACAGTACGAGTCGTGTCTCAACAACTACTAGATCTACCGTATACCAGCTAAACTGAAGAGTCCTGATATTACATGAAATACTTCGATAACACAGAGTTTAGTAGATGTGATGTACTTTACATCTTGAAGTTCGTCCTGTGAAATTAAACGTGCTAGAATATTTACATGTTGGCATAAATATCGACTAAATATTCAATATGTATTTGAGGGTCACGTAAAATACGTCACAAAATTTGTTTTCCTGATTTTCAAATACAAGAATTAAAGTTTCAGATAAAATTATAATTGAAAATCGACACTTAGAAAGTATTGAAGACAAAGATGATATGAAAGGTTGCGTTTAGCTGTCCCGGCATGACCACGTGGGTAGGAGGGCCCTGGAATCGTAATCTGAGAGTCGCGAGTTCGAATCCCCATCACATCAAACATTCCCGCCCTTTCACGCGTGGGAGAATGTTTAATGGTCAATCCCACTATTCTTTGATTGTTAGCGGCGTGTGGTGATGACAAGCTGCCTTTCCTTTAGTCGTCCGCTGCTATATTAATGACAGTTAGAGCAGATGGCTTTCCTGTAGCTTTACGCGAATTCAAAACAAACAATTATAACACCATGACTACTTGATAGTAGCTAATACACAAAAGAAACAAACAATTACAACACCATGACTGTTTGATAGTAACTAATACAAAACAAACAAACAACTGGCCCGCCATGGCCAAGCGCGTAAGGCGTGCGACTCGAAATCCGAGGGTCGCGGGTTCGCGCCAGCGTCACGCTAAACATGCTCGCCCTCCCAGCCGTGGGGGCGTATAATGTGACGTTCAATCCCACTATTCGTTGGTAAAAGAGTAGCCCAAAAGTTGGCGGTGGATGGTGATGACTAGCTGCCTTCCCTCTAGTCTTACACTGCTAAATTAGGGACGGCTAGCACAGATAGCCCTCAAGTAGCTTTGTGCGAAATTCCAAAACAAACAAACAACTATAATACCATGACTGTTTGATAGTAACTAATACACAAAACAAACAAACAACTATGACACCATGACTGTTTGATAGTAACTAATACACATCACTGATGTATGTTCTTAAAATCTATCAATATATATGTTCACTATGGTGATTGAAAGACAACTATAAAGAAAAATATATAATATACATTAACTGATACACATATTTTTCAAACCTAACGTGTCCTATTTGATTTAGAAAACATATGGAAACGTCTTTCTACTTTCAAAATGTTTATTCAGTACTTCATCAGTTTTCGTAATTTCATAAATGCTACATTTGGCTAGGTTGTTTTGAATTTTGCACAATGATACATGTGGGTTATCTGCGCTAATTGTCCTTAACTTAGTAGTTATAGACTAGAAAAAGAAGACATATAATCAACACCACCCAATGTTAACAACTCGGTTACACTTTTACCAATAAATAGTGAGACTGATCATCATATTATAACAGTCCCCCCCCCCCAGCTAAACTGAAAGTGTGTTTGGTATGACGGGAGTTCAAATCTACGAAATAAAGGTGGGATATTCCAGTGTTTAATCAGATATATTTGTATTATATTTACCTGGAATAAATTTCTTTTCATCAAATAATCGATATTTGTATATAGGAGGATGAACTTTGATGATAAACAAATGTTAGGAATACATTGAACTCATTTTATTTTTAAGTATCACGTATGTAGTTTTTAATATTTTCGCCTACCAATATCTAATGCAAATATTAATCTGTCCTTGATATAAATTTATGATGGTTTGTTATTTTTATAATTTAACGACACTTCGATGAATATAAGTGGTGAACAAATAATATTAATGTTAAATTATTTTCAACTATAATGAGATTTATCAATATAAATATACGTCTAATATACACTGCTGGCCAAAGTCTTAAGGCCAACGAACATAAAGAAAAAATATTCATTTTGCGTTGTTAGACTGAACCACTTATTTGAGTAAAGCTTCGAAAGATGAAAATAAGCAAATGGAAAATAAAAATAAAAAACTTTTAGCACCTAATATGGAAAATGTGAACGCTATGAAATTAGCTTGAATACTAGCTGGTCAAAAGCTTCAGACCATATTGAAACGAAGCATTAATCGGTAAACACGAAACGAAATTTAGTCATTTATGTTCAAGCAAAAGCGTTGAGAACATTTCCCACTGACATCTCCTATCTCCTGTTTTACATTGGGTAAGAACAAAACAAAGGCTAAAAAAGCTGACAGAGTTTGAACGTGGCAGAATTGTCGAGCTGCAAAAGTAAGGTCTCTCTCAGTGTGCCATTGCTAGTGAGATTGGGCGTTGTAAAACTGCTGTTGAAAATTTCTTAAAAGACCCTGAGGGATACGGAACAAGGATTTCATGTGGTCGCCTCAAGAAAATTTCGCCGGCGTTGAGCAGAACGATTCCAATGTGATAACTGCCACCACTTCTATTTTGGAGAAACAAGTAGAAAAATGGAAACCAGATTCAAAGAACATAAAAGTCACCTTCACACGTTTTCGAACACTGCAAGTCAAATAAACACAACATAACCATAGAAAACACTCAAATACTAAATAAAGAAACAAACATAAACAAACGCAAAATTAAAGAAGCCTTACTTATACAACAACTTAAACCCAAAATAAACCAATATAAAGGAACGCCTTTATACCTGTATTAATATAATAAAATAAATAAAATTATATATTCAAACATCTAACACCGCCCTCTACATTCCGAAACTCAGTTACACAACCCCTTTCAAACATGTGTTCAGCTTCCGGTCAATTACCTCTTTCTTTGTGAACCTGACGATGACCGAAGAAGGTCGAAACGTTGTTCACTCTTCTATGTAAAATATTTTTCAACCCAAACGAGCCGTTTTCGCATATATATGATTCGACGGGTTGTCCGGCAAGACACCAACCGATCGTCGAAGCAGATTAAGGCCCTTACGGACGCAGAATGTGGCTCAAGAACAATAAGACGGTATCTACGAGAAAAAAAAACTTTAACATCTGTAAACGTTTTCAAAGGCCAAACCTCCTTCCACACCATGAAACAGCTCGGTTACACTTTGCTGAAAAGCACCAAACATGGGACGTAGAAAAGTGGAAAAAGGTTTTGTTTTCTGATGAGACAAAATTTAACCTGGATGGTCAAAATGGCTTCCAACGTTACTGGTACGATAATGATATCCCACCGGCGACATTTTATACACGACACAATGAAGTAGGTTCCATCATGATCTGGAATGCTTTCTCCTTTATGGAACAATGGAGCTTCAGGTTATGCAGGGGCGTCAAACAGCAGCTGGCTACATTGCCATGTTGGAGAGAGCATCCTTATTGACTGAAGGCCCTCGTTTGTGTGGAAATGGCTGAATCTTTCAGCAGGACAACGCTGCAATCCACAATGCCAATGTCAGGACAAAGAACTTTTCATGGCGAATAACGCGATTCCTTTGAACCATCCAGCGTGTTCTCTCGAACTGAACCCCATTGAAAATGTTTGGAGGTGGATGGCAAGGGTAGTCTATAAAATGAACGTCAATTCGAAACAGTGTTTGATCCTCGTGAAGCCATCTTCACTATTTGGAATAACATTCCAGCCAGACTTCTGCAAACGCTTATATCGAACATGCCAAAGCGAATGTTTGCAATTATTCGCAATGACGGCCGTGCAACTTAGAACTGAGACCTCTTGTTGGGCATTTCTTACTCTGTTTATGACTTATTTTTGGTATTATCTTAAACTTTTGGCCAGCTAGTATTTGTGCTAATTTCATAGTGTTCACATTTTCCTATAAAATACTGAAAATGTTTTTTTATTTTTATTTTTCCTTTTCTTATTTTCATCTTTCGAAGTGCTACTCAAATAAGTGGTTGAGTCTAACATCGGAAAATGCATGTTTTTTCCTTATGTTCATTGGCCTTGTGATTTCGGCCAGCAGTGTGTGTATACAGATAACATTACTTTGTGTACGTGACAACCTAAAAGAAAATTCGTTAACCACTTGGTCTATCGGAACTTGTAATTTAGTTACAGTTCATACACTTCAGACTGTAAAACACATTTGTTTATTTTTAAAATATAATAAAATCATTTTAAATATAATAAATTAGTACGTTAAAGAATTTAATCTTTAATGTCAAAGAATCAAACTTAAAGTAAATTTGAATTTATTTCAGAAGAGTGAACGGTGTATTCAAATTACAATATATTTTTAATATACATAACTATATATTTCAAGTGTAATATAAATGCAATATGAATAAACGTTTATTTCGAGTGGAAGTACAATTATGAGTAATTAGGTTTATCCGGGGTTCACTATCTAGTTGATCTATATTTTATGTATCAGTAG
This sequence comes from Tachypleus tridentatus, assembly GCF_004210375.1. Taxonomy (NCBI): domain Eukaryota; kingdom Metazoa; phylum Arthropoda; class Merostomata; order Xiphosura; family Limulidae; genus Tachypleus; species Tachypleus tridentatus. Next base: position 6,107,484 of record NW_027467782.1, on the reverse strand, counting down.
ATTTGCTGTTTAATCAGGTGTACATACAGAATGTTTTTATGTTTCTCTTATCACTTGTCCAGCGTGACTTAGGAATTAAAATAGGTTCGCAGTTCGAATTATGTTACTGTGAATTTACTTTCTTGATTTTTCAGGCTGAGAGTTCGGTGAAATCACGTAATTCGATTAGTTTGTTGTTGTTTGGAATTTCGCACAAAGCTACTCGAGGGTTATCTGTGCTAGCCGTCCCTTATTTAGAAGTGTAAGACTAGAGGGAAGGCAGCTAGTCATCACCACCCACCGCCAACTCTTGGGCTACTCTTTTACCAACGAATAGTGAGATTGACCGTAACATTATAACGCCCCCACGGCTGGGAGGGCGAGCATGTTTGGCGCGACTCGGGCGCGAACCCGCGACCCTCAGATTACGAAGCACACGCCTTAACGCGCTAGGCCATGCCAGACCAACTCAAGTTCTAAAATTAAACAAAAGAAGCTAAAAAAGTAATTTAAAAATACAGAACTTAGTGTCGTTCTTATTGGAACGTTAATTTGATGAACCTAGGTAAAACGGTTAGGCCTACCTTAGGCTTAAGGAACCTTATTTAAATAATTATATTAATAACTTTTAGAGTTTTATTCTTGCTGTATTAAAATACCTTGACAGAAGATTTATAGTTTCGATCTGTTAAACAAACATAAACCTACCACTAAAATATTTCTTAGATACTACTTTAACCTAACAGATAACGAATGCAACCGAATTTTTGTAAGCCAAAAAACGTCTTTTCTGACCAACAGAAATAAGATTATTACGCTTATTATCTTCACAGGTGTTGTGTGTTTTTAAAAACAAAATCACAAAAATATTTTAATATGTAAAAAAAGACAATGATGATAAACTCCAGATTATTTAAATTTAAAATTAAAGTTATTTACTTATCTCTACTTTAATGATAAAGAAGATTGTTTTGGTAACCATGAAATTACTCTCGATTCCATGAAAATTTAAAGTTAGGCCTATACCTCTTGTGGCCATATTGCTCATTGATGCATTGGAGTTTTATTTGAATGTACATATTTAGAAATAAAGAATTGTAAAAAATTCATACAAATATTGTTACTATTAAGTAATATAGTAACACCAGTTAACATACGGAAATAACCGGGGAACACAACAAAATGCAGTTTTCTCTAAAGGCTTTTGCAACAAAAACTAAAACAGTTCTTCAATATCTTTCAGTTATATAATTGTCTCCCGGTGTGACAGCGATAAATCTTCCCTTTCCCTTGTTCATAGAATTAAAATGTTATGTTTTATTTTCTCAATCTTTAAATAGCTTTTCGTGATTACTTCCTTATTCATTTAATTGAGTCACTAAGTATTAAAAGAAGGTTCATAAATGATTCCCGTGAAACTACTTACCATGAGGACATCGACAAGTCTGTACCTATAGGTCTTGTGAATGTCTCTGGCATCTTGAATACTCTCAGCATACCTTATAAGTATGAGTGCTCACAGTTAAATTCAACAAAGAAAGACGATCATTGTGTAATACCTGTTGTCTTCATTTCTATGATAAAACTCATATCTGCAAAGCAACTTTTCATGTGCACGTGATATTCTTGATTTACAAAAGAAATTAAAAATGATGAAAAGGAGAAATATATTTAACCTATAGTTATGGAAGCGAGTGTCTAGGACACCTGTGAACATCGATCAAGCTCCTTTCAGCTTTGACCTATCCAGCTTTGTCTAGAAACAAAACAATGCATTCCCGATACCTTATCCACAGTTAAGTGCCCCAAGTCAAAATTACAGTCTGCCTCGAGGGCTGTTCAGGGTGTAAGTTTGGCCTTTCTATTTGATATAGGTTAGCTAAAATTGGGAAGAAGACCTACTCGTGGTTTATGACGCTTCCATACTTCGTACTGCACAAAGCAGTTTTCCTTGTTCATAGAATTAAAATGTCATGTTTTATTTTCTCAATCATTAAATAACTTTTCGTGACTACATCCTTATTCCTTCAATAGAGTCTCTAGGTATTAAAAGAAGGTTCATGAGAAATTGATGTCAAACTAGTAACAATCAGGACATCGAAAAGGCTGTATCGATAGGTCTTGTGCATGTCCCTGGAATCTTGAAAACTCTCAGTACACGTTATAAGTATTAGTGCTCACAGTTAAATTCAAGAAAGAAAGATAATCATTGTGAAGTACCTGTTGTCTTCATTTCTGTGATAAAAACTTATATCTCCAAAGCAACTTTTACTTTGCATGTAACACTCTTGAGTTAGAAAAGAAATTAAAAATGATGAAAAAGGAAAAATATATTTAACCTATCTTTATGGAAGCGAGTGTCTAGGACACCTGTGAACACCGATCAAGTTCCTTTCAGCTTTGACCTATCCAGTTTGTCTAGAAAGAAAACAATGCATTCCCGATACCTTATTCCACAGTTAAGTGTCCCAGTCAAAATTACAGTCTGCCTCGAGGGTTGTTCAGGGTGTAAGTTTGGCCTTTCTATTTGATATAGGTTAGCTAAAATTGGGAAGAAGACCTTCTCGTGGTTTATGACGCTTCCATACTTCGTACTGCACAAAGCAGTTTTCCCTTGTTCATAGAATTAAAAAAGTCATGTTTTGTTTTCTCAATCATTAAATAACTTTTCGTGACTACATCCTTATTTATTTAATTGAGTCACTAAGTATTAAAAGAAGGTTCATAAATGATTCACGTAAAACTACTTACCATGAGGACATCGAGAATTCTGTACCTACAGGTCTTGTGAATGTCTCTGGCATCTTGAATGCTCTCAGTATACGTTATAAGTATTAGTGCTCACAGTTAAATTCAACAAAGAAAGATGATCATTGTGTAGTATCTGTTGTCTTCATTTCTGTGATAAAACTTATACTTTTACTTTGCATGTAACAATCTTTAGTAACAAAAGAAACTAACATTGATGAAGAAGCACAAATATATTAAAGCTGTTGTTATGAAATGGTGTTTTTAGGACACCTGTGAAGATCGTTCAAGCTCTTTTCATCAATGACCAGTCCATCTTTGTGTAGAAGGCAAAACAATGAATTCCAGAAAACCCAGTTGATAAATACATAGCATGGGCATTTTCCAAATATGTAACATGAGCCAGCTCATTCATCAAAGACTTTAATTTCAAGTCTAATCTAAATCAACTTAATCATAAAGCCTTAATGGCCAGTTTCGGTGTTAAACATCATATTTTAATACCCGTAACTTACAGCGCCGGATTAAGGTTTAATGGGGCTTGGGGTAATATTTTAAAATAATACTAATAATTATTCACTCTTGTTTCTATTCTTCTATATTCACGAACTATAATTTATTTATTTGGGTGACATGTGCATTAATATGGTACTGGTGGTTGGTAAAGGGTAACTAAAAGAAAGATGTTGAAGGTAAAACCACCAAGAAAGTTAACTGTATATATTTTGTTTTATATACTATTGTCGAAACGGACAATGCCATTATTCAGGTATAACTAACTGAACGAGCAACTTGTCTAATTAGTTCTTAAGTTGTCTCAAAAGTTTCACTCCAGCTACAAATGAAATTCCAAGGAAATAAAAGTGAGAATAGAAATGTTTTCATATGGTTCTATATGGAATAAAATAGTTCATGAGTGAGAAAAGTTTTAAACCTAATCTGACGGGCATCTTGTACTGCGCACACCTGAGGTTGCATTTACGTTATTTCAGTAAATATAGAATAAAACCTTAGCTAATAGTCCATATTTTAACAGTAAAGAAGTTTTAAGTTCATGAGTTTATATGATAATATTTTTACAAAATCATAAATTTTCCCTAATGTGTCACATGTGACATTATGATTCATGGCATTCTCCAAATATGTAACATCAGCCAGCTCATTTATCAAAGACTCTTTCAATTTCAAGTCTAATCTAAATCAACTTAATCATAAAACCTTAATGGCCAGTTTCGATGTTATATCCCTTTTCACAGAAGTTCCAACCACTGAAGTCTGCAAGATGGCCTTAGAACTCTATATTCGAGATGCTAATCCAACTATAGACATTCCCAGCAAACAATTGCAACCCTCATAGAATTCACCACGATAAAGACAAAATTCATGTTCAACAACCAGAACTATATACAAACAAATGGGCAACCCAGTATCACCTGTTCTAGCCAATATTTTATGACGCAAGTTGAAACATAAGCAATTAACACAGCATTACATCCACCACTATACTGGTACAGATATGTAGATGACACGGTTGCGGGATTCAAGTCTACAGAAGACATACTTAATTTTTCAATCACATTAACTCTATACATCCCAACCTTAAGTTCACATGTGAACAGAAAGAAAGCAATCAAATATTATTTCCTAACTTTAAAATTACAAAACTGATACACAATTCAAAACAGAAATCCACTCAACAATCACCCATACTGGACTATACATTCCTTGGGACTCAGCACATGAAACTAAAAAAAAAACCTCAACACACTAAGAAACCAAATAAACACAGCCATAAAACTATGCTCACCAGATAAAATTATCATTGAATTAGACAAAATAAAACAATATTTCATCAACGTCAATAAGTTTCCTCCACAAACCGTAAAAAACATTATACGCACACACCTAGACAGAAAGCAAAATCAACCAACAAGAGTAAATATATCTTACGAATCAAAAATCACGAAACCATATATTCCCGATACCAGCAGACAAATACCCAACATTTGGTAAAACTAGTAATAAAATGTGACATTCCAGTTAATACCAAATTTATTCAAAACCAGGCACAAAACTGAAGTCCATACTATGTAAAACTACACTGACAAACACCACACCAACATTATTTATAAAATGCAATGTGATAACTGCCACGACTTCTATATTGGAGAAACAAGTAGAAAAATGGAACCCAGATTCAACATAACCATAGAAAACACTCAAATACTAAACAAAGAAACAAACGCAAAATTAAAGAAGCCTTACTTATACAACAACTTAAACCCAAAATAAACCAATATAAAGGAACGCCTCTATACCTGTATTAATATAATAAAATAAATAAAATTACATATTCAAACATCTAACATCGCCCTCTACATTCCCACACTCGGTTACACAACCCCTTCCAAACATGTGGTCAGCTTCCGGTCAATTACCTCTTTCTTTGTGAACCTGACGATGACCGAAGAAGTTCGAAACGTTGTTCGCTCTTCTATTTAAAATATTTTCTCAACCCAAACGAGCCGTTTTTGCATATATAAGTCTGCCTAGAGGGTATTTCACGGTATAAATTCGGCCTTTCTATTTGGTATGGGTTAGCTAAAATGACCTTCTCGTGGTTTAAGACGCTTCCGTACATGATACTGCAGATAGCAGTTTTCCATTGTTTATAGAGTTAAATAGGCTTGTTTTAGTAACTAAAATAGCTATTGGTGACTACTTCTGTATTCAATTAATTCAACCACTAGGTATTAAAAGCAAATATTTGAAGGTATTTGTAATGACGACCATGCAACTCACTGGTGCTACCTCTTGTTAGTCATTTCCTACCCTGTTTAGGACTTCTTTTTGGTATGGTCTTAAACTTTTGACCAGCTAGTATTTAGGCTAATTTCATAGTGTTCACATTTTCTCTATTAAATGCTGAAAAAGTTTTTTAAATTTTATTTTCCCTTTTCTTATTTACATGTTTCGAAGCTCTACTCAAATAAGTGGTTGAGTCTTACGACACAAAATGCATATTTTGTTTTTATATTCATTGGCCTTAAGATTTTGGCCAGCAGTGTAATGTTGAAGATACATATTTTTGGTAAATCCAGTATCAAGAATTAATTTGGTGATATTTTCTGATCTTACTGTTATTTTAAGGACATGGAGTGCACATTTGTATCTGTGTGTCTAAAATAATAAATACATTGTGTCACTTCCTATTTTCCGGGCAGCTATTAATGTTCACTATATTCTCAAACAAATCTCCATCTGCAGTATAACATTTTATATTTCAAACAAATGCGATCAAATAGTTAAGAGTACAGTAAATCATCACGCACCGTATCAACTAGGTATTAGTTATGTTTATTGTCATTACAATGTATAAAGTTTGCTACCTTACCCAATAATCTTTTGTTCATATTCCAGTTTATGAAGTAAGTAAAAACTGAGAATTTAAAAATCCGCAAATAGACGCCATAAAAGAATTAGGAAAGAAAGTTCATTTTGAAAACACCAAATATAATGAAAGGTAAAAGTATGAAACCAAAATTAGGGTTTCTTGTTTCAGTAAATAATGTTTACAGTATCTCCGGTTTCCTTGTTTTGTTTACAATCCATATTTACATATTTTTAAATACCCATTTTCATATTTATTTTGTCGTGATAAGTACAGTAAAAAATATAGTTTATTTGTCACAAAAGATAGTCGTTTTTACTGGAGAGTTCTGTTTGAAGTTCTTGTGAATGTTTGAGAGAAAATCATCAGTAAGATTGGCTGTATTGAGCTACTCTTCAGATTCAGTTTGTTAGTATTGTGTTTCAAACAGTAAATATCACGTTGCTCAGTCTCCTTGATAATGTAAAATTTGTCCAGAATGACTATCACTACGTATATTTTATTTATTTGTGGTTGTTCAGCCGTCCGTAATTTTGAATTTAAAACACTACAAATGAGGCAGCTTGTTAATATCATCCTCCGTGAACTCTTGGACAACTCTTTACTATGGAATATAAAGATATAAAGTCATAATATAATGCTTAGGGTCAACAAGGGACTTGTGCAAAGCACCAAATAAATATAAATTAAACTATTTAAAAAGTAGCTTTTGTAAGATAAATATTAATTTTAAAGATAAACATATGTATATATACACTTTTTGTAAATGTAACCAAGGAAACCGGAACTAGATCGTTCTTGTTCATTTCAGTCAGAATTAATTATATTAATTACCAGTAATAATGTTAACGTAATAGATAAAATCAAGATTGAGATGAACAAAGTGAATTATAAAGAAAACCAGCAACTCTGAGTGAGGAAATAACCATTGTAAGTACTTGAGAAAGACAGAAAAAACGAAGAGGTTTTTTTCTAGACTGACTCAAGTTAATCGCTATTAAAGAGTTTGAATATTGACCTAGTGACTGGTATAGTAGAGGAAGTTGTTTGACTGACATTAGAAAGTGAACAACTGTCAGACAATTATCCTATCACAAAGTCACTGAAAAAACCCAACAGAAATGCAGTTTACTCCATGGGAAGAAGTCAAGAAATCAGAGAAATGCTCTGCAAGAATGTTCTTTTCAAACGTGAATATGCCCGGTATGGCCAGATGGCAAGGGCGGTCGACTCGTAATAGGGGAGTTGCGGGTTCGAGTCTCCGTCGAACCAAACATGGTTGTCCTTTCAGCCGTGGGATATAATGTGATGGTCAATCCCACTATTTATTGGTGAAAGAGTAGCCCAATAGTTGGCGCGATGGGTGGTGATGACTAGCTGCCTTCCCTCTAGTTTTACACTGCTAGATTAGGGACAGCTAGTGCAGATAGCCCTTGTGCAGCTTTGCGCGAAATTCAAACCAAACCAAACCACGTCAATTTAACATTAACACGCACTGTGCCTGCAACTGTATTTTTCCATATTCAGATATAAAGAAACGAAAGAACAGCTTCAATAATGTTTTAACATTTAAAGTGTTAAACTCAAACAACAATTAATTGACATAATTTTTGTTTAATGAATTATTTTATTTCACTTTCCCTTACTGGCTTCACACATTACTGGGAACTATAGAAAACTTCAGGCTCTTTGCATGAGAGCGTATGTGTGTGTTTTCTTATAGCAAAGCCACATCGGGCTATCTGCTGAGCCCACCGAGAGGAATCGAGCCCCTGATTACATGAGGGAAATTTACATAATTTCAATGTACAATATTGTTGTAGATTATTGGTTCATATAGACTTGAGTTATAGAAACACATGTAAAACACTGAGCGACATATTCTAATTTATTGTGGTTTCAAAGTAAAATGTTATGTTTGGTTAAGTAAAGCGTAATGAAAACTGAATCGTGTTCTGTTAGGAACTTGGTATCATTCATGTGGAAGTGCTGTTACAACTAAAACATTCTTCTTTTATAGACGATATTCCAATTTATGGTTGTTTAGAACCAAATTCAAATTGGTTAACGTTGACAGTGTTTTAACATCTTAACAAAACATATTTAGCATTATTTCAAATTGTATACGAAACATTTCTATCAAACCATCTAACAAATATTATGTAAAACCTAATCATATGTCACAGAGGACAAAGGAACTTCCTTCTGTCAAGAACAAATAAACAAACAAAAAATGAAAAATATCACAAGGATTTGTGGAGGAAACTGGAAGGGATGTTTCATTTTACAATATTTAATTTAAAGGTGAGGACAGAAGTTTAGTTAAAATAATTTATTTGTTATTCATTAAATTTGAATGTTATATGAGCAAAACAAATGGCTTTTTAGGGTTTTGCAAAAGGGATTTATTTACACATAACATTTGAAATTAAAATATATTAATCAGTTTTACATTTCGAAAAATTGTAAAAAATGAGATTTAATAGTTTAAAATAACGACAACTCTCTTAAACATGGACTTCATTTTAAAATAAAATTTATGAGTAGGAATTTAATTCGTTGTTTTAGGGCCAATCTAACTTTTCTATTGTGGAGGTCTTGTACTTTCCCAAAAATGTTTATTCAATTGTAAAATAAAAGTGTATTTAGTACTTGTAGAAGAAAGTTCGTTAATTATAAACTAGTTTTATATACACATATATACCCACCGGTTGGGAACCCCTGGTATAGAACAAATCTACAGACGACAAATAAACGTTGTCACATCAAAAAAACTTCTTGCTCTGAGATCTACACCAACAAATCGTCATTCCTGTAGTCGCGAGAAACAAACCTTCATTTATATTCTATATGCAACTTGTTAACTAGATTTAAAGGATAAATTTTCGTTTTCATAACTCAACTAAGAATATCTTCTGACTTTTCCAGCTGTTATCCCTCACTTATCAGTTTTATTTTTCTGTTATTTTACTTTCCGTTTGCTTACGTCATTTCATTACAACAATTTAGTCAAGAGTATTGTTGCATTTCCAACCAACGTGAAGAAAGACAACAATAAAATGGAACCACAATATTGCTGAATATTTGTACATAGTAACTACAGAGACGAGACATTAAATAAAGCGGCCGAACTTTGAGAAGAAAGAACAAAATGTCACATCAGAAAATTACTCACCTTGCATTTCACGCGTATTTCAACTAGTACAATTTGTAGATATAAAGTTTTGTATAAATATTTTAATTGTATATATTTAAATAAGGTCATTTTGTGAAAATGAATTAAGTTCTTGAAATGAGAAACAAAAGTCAGACAACTAGTAAGAAATATTTACTTCACTCTGCAACCTGTGAGAGTCTAGTCAGGTACTATTAACTAACACTGTACTGTGTTAAGAAGCGTCGTACTGAAAAAGGGACTATTTTTTAAGATAAAAATATTCTTTTTACGGCAATTAATGGAGAGGAAAACTGTTCTGATTGTGATAACACAAATACTATTTTGATCTATTAAGTGTGGTACCGTTTATTTAAAATCAGTAGATTTTTTAATTGCATTTATAAAAAGCATATTTATAAATTACATCAATAAAGATATAATAAAACCTTCAGATTTAGTTCTAGTGAAAGTCGAGTTCTTGATACAAGGACAGTACTTTAAAATTCTGTTCTTTGATAAACAAATGTTTGTCGTACGTATTGTAGTTATTTTATAATTATCTGAATTTAGAATACCAAAGTGGGATTTTTTATAGATTATTGATTATGGTGCCAATAAGTAGGTTTTGTTTTGGAATTTCGCACAAAACTACTCGAGGGCTATCTGTGTTAGCCGTCCCTAATTTAGCAGTGTAAGACAAGAGGGAAGGCAGCTGGTCATCACCACCCGCCGCCAACTCTTGGGCTACTCTTTACCAAAGAATAGTGGGATTGACCGTAACTTATAACGCCCCACGGCTCGGAGGGCGAGCATGTTTGGCGCGAACCCGCGACCCTCAGATTACGAAGCGCACGCTTTATGTATAGTAAAGGAAAACTATATACAAGACACAATCTCCACTACGTGAGTATAACATTTTACAAGTACAATAGCAGTCTTTCAAATAAAACATGAGACTAAAATGTCACTATAAATATTTCTTCGTGTATTTTAAAGTAATTATTATACGATGTGTGTAATAAATTTGATATTATGTGTATTGATATATTTACTATTTCTCTTCATATATAATATAGGGGTTGGCTACTTAAAAACACCGTTTGTTTAGAATTTAACACAAAATTACATGGTGACCATGTGTATCGAAACTCGGTGTCTAGCGTTATAAATTCATAGATGTACCACAGTGCCACTAGAGGTAACCGAATGTATAATGTAGAAAGCATGTAGTATCTACATGTTACGATCATATAAATATGCCCCCCAGTGGCACAGTGGTATGTCTGCGGACTTACACACTAAAAACCGGGTTTCGATAGCCGTGGTGGGCAGAGCACAGATAGCCCATTGTGCAGCTTTGTGCTTAATTCTAAACAAAAAAGCTCTTGATTAACAATAATTTCTCTTCATTAACCATTTTATGATAACTAATTCTGCTGTTCTATCGACGTGGTTTGGTTTGAATTTTACACAAAGCTAAAGGTGGGCTATCTGCGCTACCCGTGCCTAATTTAGCAGTGTAAGACCAGAGGGAAGGCAGTTAGTCTCGAGTTAGTATCTGTGTGCTCCATTCACCCACTACATCCTCACTTAAAAATAAATAAGTCGTGTAACAACACGTACTGTCATTCGAAGTTCTAACAGCTAAGCTGAACCAACCACTCGGCCTGCCTCCTCACCGTTACGTGATTGGTGAAGTCTTGGAGGATATTTTTGAAGTAAATGACAACAGGTTGATTAAAATAAAGAAAAAAGTTGAGGTAGAGAAGTTAGTTTAATGTTCTATAGGTAGGGTAAGTAGAAAATCAAATTGAATAAGTTACTGTTGCTACTACTGGCATAGACACTACTACTACCAGAAGGGCTGATGATAATGTGAAGCTGTTCCAGATACACCCACTCAGGTAGGTTTGTAAGGCACTAGACACTATTACTAGCAGAAGGGCTGACGATAATGTGAAGCTGTGCCAGATACACCCACTTAAGTAGATTCGTGAGGCACTAGACACTATTACTACCAGAATGGATGATAATAATGTGAACTGTGCCAGATACACCCACTCAAGTAGGTTTGTAAGGCACTATACACTACTACTACCAGAATGGATGATGATAATGTGAAGCTGTGCCAGATACACCCACTCAGGTAGGTTTGTATGGCACTAGACACTACTACAAACCAGGAGGGCTGATGATAATGTGAAGCTGTGCCAGATACACCCACTCAGGTAGGTTTGTAAGGCACTAGACACTACTACTACCAGAATGGATGATGATAATGTGAAGCTATGCCAGATACACACACTCGGGGTGGGTTTGTAAGGCACTAGACACCACTACTACCAGAAGGGCTGATGTTAATGTGAAGCTGTGCCAGATACACCCACTCAGGTAGGTTTGTAAGGCACTAGACACTACTACTACCAGAATGGATGATGATAATGTGAAGCTGTGCCAGATACACCCACCTCAGGTAGGTTTGTAAGGCACCAGACACTACTACTACCAGAATAGGATGATGATAATGTGAAGCTGTGCCAGATACACCCACT
>NW_027467782.1:6002048-6095157 GCF_004210375.1 Tachypleus tridentatus | reverse complement strand
TTAAGCTCTGTGTTCCGCGAAGATATAATAAATCAATACTGTAACTTACGTGCGTTTTGCTGGAGTTTAGTTAAAGCTAAACTTTACAGTACTTAATGCCCTTAGTTATTTATTGGTAGCCCGGATATATACGTAAGGCATTCAGTTTTATATAATCTGTTTTATTAATTCATTATAATTATTTTATGTTATGAATGTGTTTTCCGGTTAAGTGCGTTTTTTTATTCAAACAGAGTTAAAGTTTGCTCTACTTAAGTTTTCTTTTATGCTCTTGTAATGTGTTTAAATTTTATTTCATAATGGCTTATTTATTGCATAATATTTCCTATTGTAGTTTTAGTTTAATTTTATTATTATTATTTATTTTCGATTTCATTTTAGTTTGTTTTTTTATTCATTGGCAGTGGGAGATTTTAGATTCCCTTTTCTAATCTTCATATAGGTTTCATGACATTTTGCGTGTCAGTTTGAGTAGCTGTTTTATCATCAGTTCATTGCCTCGTATTTACGCTCCGCACTTTGGGACTGTGGATACATTATAAGAGTAATGGTCAAACATTACTAACTAATTAGAGTAGCCTAATACTTAGCTGTGAGTGCCACTGGCTAGCTATCTCCTTCTAGTCTATCAGTTAAAAGTAACAGGTAGTTAGTATAGGTAAACCTTGTTTACCTGTGTATAACTATCCAAGACAAATAAAAAAAACATAATTAAAATTGAGCTTTTAATTAGTTTTTGCTTTTATCTGTTGACATTTTAAAGAACAATCTGATATTTCTACCCTTTTTATGAGTAATATGAAATTTATCTTTATTTCAACATATACAGGTAAGCTGTCAAAATTTATGTGTAGCTGTTCTGCACGTAGTTTATGCCATTCTTGTATATCGGATGTAGTATAGCCCTTAAAGTAACCCCAGTTCTCTAGCTTTGACTGAGATATATGTATTTGATTCCATTTCTGGATTTGCATCCTGAATTCAGGGCCTGGCATGGCCTAGCGCGTTAAGGCGTGCGCTTCGTAACCTGAGGGTCGCGGGTTCGCGTCCGAGTCGCGCCAAACATGCTCGCCCTCCCAGCCGTGGGGGCGTTATAATGTAAAGATCAATCCCACTTTTCGTTGGTAAAAGAGTAGCCCAAGAGTTGGCGGTGGGTGGTGATGACTAGCTGCCTCCCCTCTAGTCTTACACTGCTAATTTAGGGACGGCCAGCACAGATAGCCCTCGAGTAGCTTTGTGCGGAAATTTCAAAACAAACAAACAAACAAGCATCCTGAATTGAAATTATTTTCGTTCTAATGAGTGATAGAGAGGAATACCTAGTTGATTTTGGGCTTATCTCTCTTAAATGTATTTGTCTGGAAAGATCACTAACACACCAAAAATAAAGTTGTGGAATAGTTACCACACTAAAATTTCACTTAATCTAACAAGAGAACAACAAGATGGCATCAGAGTGAAAATCAATAGACCGTCAGTAACCATCGCCAATCAGTTCTGTTTCTTTAGCTGTCGTTTAACAGCCACCAAAGTTACCAGCAGTGGTTGTTTTGTCAGTAAAGTGATCTTTAACTGTATATTCCCACCTAGATTGACGGCCCTCAACAGCTTCTATTACGTCAGTTCATTAATCATTTCAAGAGCTCTGGAGGTACCGTGGCAGTTTGTAAGTTTAACCCTGGCTGTATCAACGTAAATGTTGAGTTATCATTTACCCAGGTTGTTCTTTTTTTTCTGATATCTTGCAATACAAACAGTATTAGTTCTAACCAGACTGAAATTTTATATCTCTTTTTTAAAAAAAGTTACTTTTGATATCGACAGACTTCCGGATATTTTATGACCGAAGTATTAACTGATTAGTAAATAAATACTAATTATTTCGTTCATCACATTTTATTTACATTACAGCTCTCTTCTGCAATCGATAATAATGCTAACATTATTCAAAATATACATACAAATGTATTTGTAACGGTAAATTTTCTTAGATCTGTACTTATGTTACAACATCTTCGTGATAAAGCTTAAAACCACTGAGGTACACAGAACAAATAAGGTCTTTAAAAAGGTACTGAGTTAATGTAAACTTAATTACAGAATGTAAGCCTCAACATGAGATTGAAAGGTTTAAGTTACGAGTAACATTTAGAGTTGTACACTCATTCATCTGTCTAATCTCGTGGATCATACAGCAACAGAAAAGCCACCAGGTGTTACATTAGCAATATCTGGAAACATGGTTTACAGAGAGTATTGCACCGTTAGTCACTCTGAGACACAGGAGTGATTTCTGGACTGTTATTTGTTATATAAACGACGAGATCTGAGGTCAACGGTAGCTGAGAGGAGTTTGGAAAGTTTGCAAAATTCAGAATTTCTTTCTTTGGTTACTGTATATCTTGCTCAAGAGGATCCGTACGTAAAAAGGAAAGCGGAACTGAGATAAAACAACAAGCTACAGTTTATTGAAATACAAACTTTAACGTATTGTGTTATGTAGGTTCTATAAAACAGTAATGTTCTCAGCCACTGAAACTTATGGAAAGTTATATTGAACTTATATATATACTTATAAGTAGATATATAGAACACATGCTTTTTTAAATGGACAGTTTGTGTGTATATATATATATTAGTTCATAAAACAAGCCTAATACTATAAATTACATGAATTATATATAGCGATAACATCAGCACTATACAAAAGTGGTGGAAAGTTGTATATTAACTAACACCGAGATATCCAGCGTGACATTCAACTGTTACTCCTAACAAGTTTCCACTAAACTTATCAAACGTTCATGAGTAACTGACTACAGTTATAAAACATTTAAAAACAACGGATTTGTCAATAAAATATAAAGTATTCCGTCTACTATATGTAATCCGTAAAAAAAGTAAATTAATAAATAAATTTCTGTCACAGAAGATAGATTAGGTGTTAGGCATTTGGTTTTAATCCACGACGTCCCAACACCTACTACCTGTAGCTAGTTGTAAGTGTAGTAATCACCCTGAAAGAATTTTTAACACATCAAAGTAGTAATTAAATTGTAATTAAGAGTTACCCATAATTTCTACAGACGCTAAGCCTTTATCCTTAAATGTATTGATTTACCGTCACAGCTAGCTCATTATTAATTTGCATTTTGTTTTATATCTGGTAGACGGAATAATCTCAATACCTCTGCATGCTGTTACCACAGATATTTTCCTTTAAACATTACACCATTTATACTTTATCAATAAATAGCCTAATTTTTAATATTGTTAGGTATATATAGGTAAGTTTGTCACGCGTGAAATGTTTATAAGTTTACACAGCTCACATTGGTTATGATTAACAGCGTAAGTTTTAAATTTAATGCTAGACTTCTCGGTTTTATTTATAAGTTTGTGTGAGAGCATGCATATAAATAGATATAAATGTGTTCAAAAGTCGCATTCAAATCGTTGCAAGAACCACAGACAAATACAAATGTTAAAAGCTAGATCAACGTAAACGGGGTATCTTGAAAGATAAACTATTGACAAATGTTACAGAAGTTATTAGGTTGGATCGTGTAAAATATTGCTTATAGACAGATACTAAATGTATGTAAAACTAACAAGTAGTACTTGTGTGTTCTATAATTGAGATATACTTTGTTTTTCATTTATGTTACTTTCATTAACGCTATTGGTTAGGGATTTTATATATCATGTTCTATTATTTTAATCATTATATTGTTTATAAAAAATATTTCTGGTAGTTTGCTTAATATATGGATTTTAGGCTCCCCAGTAATCCAGTGGTATGTCTATGGACTTACAACGTTAGAACGCGGGTTTCGATACCTGTGGCGCAGTGCACATAGAGACCTTTTATAACTTTGTGTTTGACTGCACACAAACGAACGAAAAAATTAATTTAGGGCTATTATAAATTTTCTAAGCTGGCAAAACCTCGAAAGGTATTACTGGGTATAGATGTAGCCAAAGTTATTTCCCTGGGAGTAAAATATTAGGTCTGGAAAGTGACAGAAGATTCAACCAAAATATTTATTACAAAATAACTTCATGACGAGAAACCCACTTGAAATAAAATGTGTTTCATGATGACTGTTACGGGTATCAACACTGTTATTTATAAGGAGAGAACAACATTTCAACCTTCTTAAGTCATCTCCATGTTAAGAGAGAAACAATGTGAATTTAACCGTTGACAAACACATGTCTCAGGAACTAGAGTATAACCGGGTATGTGATTGCAGGCAGCGTTGCAGGTTGACGTTAGGTTATTAATTAGTTGAGGTATAAAAAGGTTTTCCTTTATACTGGTTTATAGTTTTGGTTTTAGTTGCTGTATAAGTAGGGCGTCTTTGATTTTGCGTTTGTTTATATTTGTTTCCCTACTTAATATCTGGTCATGGTCATGGTCTATGGTCATGGTGTTTATTTGATTTGCAGTGTTCAAAAACGTGTGGTTTTTTTTTGTTGTTGTTGTTCTTTGAATCTAGTTTCTATTTCTGCTTGTTTCTCCCATATAGAAGTCGTGGCAGTTATCACATTGTATTTTATAAATTATATTGGTGTTCTTTTGTCAGTGTAGTTTTTACATAGTATGGACTTTTTTTGTACTTGGTTTTGGATGAATTTGGTGTTTACTGGAATGTTGTGTTTTGTTATAAGTTTTTCCAAATGTTGGTTATTTTCACTGATATCGGGAATGTATGGTAGGCAGCAGTATATGGTTTAATAAATTTTAATTCGCGGGATATATTTACTTTTGTTGGTTGATTTTGCTTTCTGTCTAGATGTGTGCGAATAATGTTTTCTACGGTTTGTGGAGGAAACTTATTGATGTTGATGAATTATTGTTTTATTTTGTCTAATTCATCGTTAATTTTATCTGGTGAGCATAGTTTTATGGCTGTGTTTATTTGGTTTCTTAGTATGTTGAGTTTTGTTTTGTTTCATGTGCTGAATCCCAAGGAATGTATAGTCCAGTATGGATGAAGTTTCGGTGGATATCTGTTTTAAATTGTGTATCGGTTCTTGTAATTGTGAGGTTAATAAATGATATTTGATTGCTTTCTTCTTGTTCACATGTGAAGTTAATGTTGGGATGTATAGAGTTAATGTGATTGACAAAAATTAAGTATGTGTTCTGTAGATTTGAATCCAGCAATCGTGTCATCTACATATCTGTACCAGTATAGTGGTGGATGTAATGCTGTGTTAATTGCTTGTGTTTCAACTTGTGTCATAAAAATATTGGCTTGAACTGGTGATACTGGGTTGCCCATGTTTAAGCGATTTGTTTGTATATAGTTTTGGTTGTTGAACATGAAGTTTATCTTCATCGTGGTGAATTCTATGAGGGTTACTAATTGGTTGCTGGGAATGTCTATAGATGGGCCAGGGTCTCGATTATAGAGTTCTGAGACTATCTTGCAGGCTTCATCGGTTGGGACTTCTGTAAAGAGGAATATAACATCGAAACTGGCCATTAAGGCTTTATGATCAAGTTGATTAAGATTAGACTTGAAATTAAAAAAGTCTTTGATAAATGAACTGGCTGATGTTACATATTTGAAGAATGTCCATGCTATGTATTTACCAAGATTATAATTAAACGAATCATATGTGGACAGTATGGGTCGTACTGAACAATCAGGTTTGTGAGTTTTGGGGGTGCCATTTAGTTGAAGTATACGTGAGTCGGTCTTTCGTATGTAAGAATAAATGTTTTCGAAAATTATGTTGATTTTTTCATTTGCAATAGCCTAACATCCACCTGTAACGCCCATTATAATTCCGTACCCTTTATACTCTCATCCCTAAGACGTGTGTCCGTCAACGGTCACATTCAAATTGTCTCTTTCTTAACCTGAAGAAGGTCAAAACGTTGTTCTTTCCTTATCACTAACAGTGTTAATACCCATAACAGCCGTTCTGAGATATATTACAAAAGCAGCAAACAATTCACGTCATTTTTTCCATTTATACACAATCTTTATTTGTTACAGAATAGGAAAAGAAAACCTCTCATTTGAAAATATTATATTCATTCATTACTGCTCCATTTACATAAAACAGTTTTGCTTAAGGTAACACGTAAGATATACAGTGTTACAGAAGACAAACCTTCAGTATCCATCGAGAAGATCCCAACTTACGGATGTAATGAGTACAACTCTTGATAACAGAAACTCCCCAGAGTATGAATGAAAATTCAAGCCTCTACAGAAATCCCAACGTTTTCCTCCTTGCTTTATTCAAATCGCTCTTACACTTTTCTCTTGAATTAGAATACTTCATAATTTCTCTGACACAATTAATTATATTTTTATGTTAATACTCATATTGAAGATTCTTCCATTAACTATTATCACAGAGTTGTTGAAGATGATCATCCCGAAATACACGTAATACATTGTAAGTTTCGTTATATATAGTTTCATGGTTACTTGATATTTCCAGTATTGTATTATTATTTTGATATATAACTGTGTAAACTGTACTGTTTCATCTTTAGCACGTTAATTAATTGAAAATAGAAACCATTATGTTACATCCTAACATTTTGGGTAATTCACATTTAATTTTTAATATACGCTAAGTTGAAATAATAATTTTTTTACATTGTAGTGTTTCACTAATTTCTATTGTTTACTGTATTACTTAGATACGTTATGGTTCTGTTTATTTTGAATTTCGCGCAAAGCTAAACGAGGACTATCTGCGCTAGCCGTCCCTAATTTAGCAGTGTAAGACTAGAGGGAAGGCAGCTAGTCATCACCATCCACCGCCAACTCTTGAACTACTCTTTTACCAACGAATAGTGAGATTGACCGTCACTTTATAACGGCTGAAAGGGCGAGCATGTTTGGCGCGACGGAGATGCGAACCCGCGACCCTCAGATTACTAGTCGCACGTCTTAACACGCTTGGCCATGCCGGGCCTCGCTGAAAGTAAGACACACTTCTGTTACGTATTAGAATTTATTTTGAAAAAGCCTGCAACTTATTTTGTTAAGTATTACAAATTGTAGTAGCCTGAAACTGAATTAAATGAGCATTCAAATTTAGAAGTTAATTGAATTTTGGAAAGTACAAAATTTACTATATTTGCCAACAAGATTGATATACAGTTTTCGTTCTCAATACAAATAGATTTTAATATACAAACTATAATACAGTTTATAATAACGGTTTTTTACAAATAATACTATATATATATACAATAGTTTTACAAAAGTACAAATAATTTGAGTCTTCTATGTGGTCTAGAGCTGAATATCTTATCGAGGGTTCATGACGAGAGAATTAATTTTGAGTTGATATTGATACAGTTCTCTTAAAGGTGAATTTTCAACAAATTTAATAATTGCCTTAAAAACTGTACTTTCGTTAGGTATAATTCCTGTGTGGTTGCCATATTTTTAAACACTTTAGTTTTTGAGTAACAAATGAAGGAAAATATACGGGTTCTCAAACTCAAGTTCCTCTCTTACTATGACGTAATAGTAGCCAAACACGCTTTGTTGCGCGCTGAGCATTTTGTCCCTTTTAGTGCTGGTATTTTTGTAAATCTATCGAAGCTTTTTTTGAATTACATACTTTGTGAGACTATTTTTTGTCTTGATATTGCTACTTTATACTTGTTTTGTGATAACATGGTTTACTGCGTTGCTCATGGTTGTAAAAAACGGTTTGGCATCGAGCAATAGCTTCTTTTCGTTTCCATGCAAGGAGAAGGAACCGGCAAGGTGGTGACAGTGGGTGTGGATGGTCAATAGGAAGAACTGGCCGCCTTCAGATGATGCATTTATGGTAAATATTAAATTAACTTTTCAGACTGCTACATCTTGTTTGATTTTATAGACAGAATTATGATGTATAATTGAAATTCATTTTGTTACGAGTCATAAATACCCGGAACAATGATTGTGGAAGGGCCGAGTATTAGTTACCATAGTCGGCAAAGTATAAACAAATAAAACCCAGTCTGTGATACCAATAATTTATAAACACCAGACAGGTTTCGAGATGCTTAAAATTGCACGTAAAATAATACAGACCATATTTGTTGTCATGACTTAGGCTTACCATTCTTCCACTGGAGGTATGATCGACTCGCAACCGGCCTGGGCGTTATCAGTATCACTCACAGTTCCGCTCCTCTCGCTCGTGGAATTATCCTCATCACTAGAACTTGTCAGATCTGTGTCAAAAGTCACTGTTCTAAGTTCGTTCAGAGTTGGTTTGAATTGATATGGCGCTACTCAACACTGTTTAGAACACAAAGTCAAAACAGACTCCGCCTCTGTTTCTCTGTATGCATTGGCCATGTTTATTTACATTCAACGCGCTGGCGTTGGCGGTTTGTTTGGCAATTATTACGCCACAGTAATTTTCCTAGCGGCAAACGTCAAAACTAAAACGTTCGGATTGCCACTCGGAAAGGGCTCTTTCTGCACCAAATTCTATGTTTCATTTATTAGCACGTATTTTTTATAAAACGTGAACCTGCAAAATTAATCAGTATGAGTAGTTCTTTTGACTGCAAATTTTATTTTTTCTATAAAATTCACCTTTAACGGGGAGCTAGCTAGTTATTCAACCGTGCGTTCCTCACAGCATAAATTGTACAATGTTTCAGTAGAAATACCAACGTCCAAAGTTAATCTGCTGAAGTTAAACGTTTTGTAATATTCGAAATCTATAAACGTTCCTACCCAAATATCTATGGTTTCAATCACAATTATAACTTTAGACATTTATAGTATATGAACTATACTATAAATCAACGATGTGAACTGTCTGTCCGCGTGTTGCAAAACTACCTTTATAGTCGTAAGGTAAAGTTTTCGAAATTTCAGCTAGCAACAATACTGGCGATCACTGGGATTTACTTACACACACAGTACATTGTTGATTCCTACACACAAAAAAAATTATATAAAATTAGTGAATGAGCGGGAATTTTGCAATACACGTTTAACAATATAAGTTACATACATCTAAATAAATATTTAAATGAAACAATCATTCATATTTAAATAAGTGTATAATAGTAAACCCATCACGGGACGTAAAAATCTAAAATCGCAACCAGGTTAGACAGTGCTACCATCACCTATGACACTATCCAATGTTAAGGATAAACGCTTGGAAAATACATGTCTAAAAGGGTACCACTACTTTCATTTGTAACGACGACACAACAGTAAAATGTGTAGCATTGTGATTTGAGTGTGACGACCGCTATACGCTGTTGGGTCAGAAGTAGATAAACAAAACGATAGGTTATAAACTGTGATCAGTCCGTAGCCTCGACAAAACAACTTCATCCTTCTGAATCTTATGACCAGAGGAAAATAGAAGGTTTAATCTAGTAAAGCTTGTTATGATATTGTTCATGCCCAGCCGACTACCAACTGGGGTACAGTCAAGCATTGTATAGAAGCCAGTAACTTATATGGGATAAGAATAGCCATAATGGCACTGAAACAGAGAGGCTTAGCTGCGGTGTCAGCATGCTCATTCCGCGAACATTAACGGGAGCTGGTATTCAGAGAAACTGGATTGAAACAGAAGGTATACAATAATGGGTTTGAATGTCGACGAGAACAAGGTGAGAACTAACATTGAGCAATTGTAGGTCCAGTAAATAGGTAAGAGAATCGGTATAAATGGTACAGTCAGCGTGCTGAATGACTTACACATGATGCAAGGTTAGAGAAATGGCATACATCTCGGCACTGAACACAGACATTTTAGAGAAAATCCTGCGAGAAACAACTGAATCATAACAAATCATAACAGATCATACAGAATCACCTGATTTTGAATAATCTGTGTAAACAAAAATAGAGGAATGGTTTGAAAGATGTTTGGCAAAGAGAAGATGGTACTTCCAAACAGGAGTATTCACCTTTCTCAGATGACTCAAAGAAAGGTCACAGGTGAGGATGGTTACCAGCCATAGTGGGATAAGCGGGTCTGTGGAGACAGAAATCGCATCCAAGGAGAGACACAATTCAGCCAGATGTGCCTGGACACGAAGGCCAATATGAAGAATGGCAGACTGTCTTTCCTGAAAAGCATATCCCACTGAGGAAGGAAGACAAAACTACAGATGGTGTTGTAAGGATTGAAGTTATACCAAGGGCTAACTGATCATAAATCTCTCCAAATGACAGATAAATAAAACAAACAGTGATAGCATAACCCAAGAAAATAGAAGATATAATGATGTATTGAGTGGCAAGGGCAAGGTGATCAGCCAGCAATGCCACCATTCCATGAACTAATCCATCATACAACCTGTTATTTAGGTGTGAAGAAACTGCCAAAAGACAACAGCTTCAGTATGTTTTAGGAACATTCCCTGTAAGAAGAGATACACTGATTGATAGATATTGACCAAATCTTTAATGCCATTCAAATTAGAAGAAAAAGCTCGAAAGTTTCACTGTACCAAAGTGGTTCTTTTTTCTTAAATGGAGGAAAACTTGGTGGAGAAGCAATTCCAGTAACTGAAGGCGTGAAAGAATAAATGTTCTGCCTCTTGAGGTCAAGGAAGATGGATTTAAGATGTTACCAGAAACAGGAACCAAAGAAAATTGACCCAAATAAACACTCGCATAATAGTGGGGACCGAGATAGGAGTAGATGCTAACCTGTGTATTCATTTTTTTCCATAAAGGGAAAATGACTCTTCACATGACCTGAGAAAAATTGTTGGAGTTACAGAAATATCTTTCTGCACTCCCACTATAGTAGGGTAGGAGCAAGGGACAACAGTTTCCAAGCCTGAGGATAAGAAATGTTATTTTAAGTACATAAATATTGTACCCCTTTCTTTCCCACCAACATAGGTCAAGATAAAAAATAATAGAGATGGGAACCATCACAACAGATGTAGTGAGGATACAGTTGACAACAACAAATGTAGGCTTAACTATCAGAATGAGCATATATCAAAAGCAACGACAAGATGCCTTAAATGTTTAAACTGTTAACACTGAAAACATATAACAGGGTTAGGAGTATATGGCCATAACGTTCAGTGAAGATAACATGCCTTGAGTGATAGCAGAAGGTGGAAATGGTGTCATTAGCATTATAATTAGAACATTGGTGGGCAGCATAATTACATATGATATGTTGTACAGCAGAAACTCCTTGGCTGGAGAAACCAGCGAGTATTTATGACTCAGGGATATTCTTCAAATTCCTTTCTACGATAACTCTTCTTGAGGACTTCAAAGTGGCATGGGAGTAACCTCAATAGATACGTTCCCAAGAACTTTGACTTCATGAGAAGTTCACTGTGGTGTGGTATATATGTTTCAACCAAGATGTTTCCAGAACATAATTCATTGACTGATTTGGGAGAGCCAGCAAGCCTCTTTAATTCCTCTTGGACAGAAAAGTGTACATTTGCCTTAATGATTTCTCATTCAACGGATGTAAAATTAGAAAATGAGCCACAAAAATCTACTTGAATCGTAATTGTGGAACAGCGTTCTTCAGAGATATGTGGTCGCTTACCAGTTAGTTGTTTTACGGTTTTATTTTCATTTAGAGTGAGGGATTCATAAGAAAACGAAAAGATTCAATGCCCACTGATACTCCCCACCATGGAGTCTTGTGAGGGAATGCACTAGGATGCATATCAATGCTAGGGCTTCGTGAGCACTATAACAAAATACTAGCATCAGACGTAATACCCACAACACCCATGGAGGATTCCCGGTACTGGTGCTCAGTTGACTCAGCCAATCAAACATGGGGTCTCTTTCTTCAAGAATTCAAAGTCAAATTGGTGTGTTGCAGTACCCCAGTCACCTACCTTCCCTTTACGGATGTAAAACACGTGAATGGATGTTCAGGCATCAGAGGAGGTAAACAAAATTACCAAACTTTTTCTGGGAGATCCATTCACCACGTAAAGGAAGGCGCTTCGAGAGGTCACTAATGATAGAGGATAATATATTACCAACTGGTCTTCCCAGATCATGGGTGCATGAGAAGGAGATAAACTAATTCTAACTCAGTCTGTCTATACTGACAGGACTTTCATTGGCAGCAGGTGTAACACTGCTTGTCAAGATATTTTGGACTCAATGTTTTTCATTTCTTGGTATCAATGTGTTTGAATATGGAATGTTTCTGTTTCCTCTTGTTATTAAGTAGAGCTATCTGTTTAATATCTCTAATCAAGGTTCCTTGTGTTACTCATCATTTTGATATTTTCCTTTTGTGACACCTGACAATAAATTTACACATTACTAAACAGCTTGTGTTCCTTTCTTCTGAAAAGGTATACCTGAAGTGAAGAGGTTATTCAATCCATGACCTCAATGCCATTGACTATCAGCAAAATATGATAAACTATAATTTTTCACTGGGTAATTGCAATATTAATCATATATGGTTGGTTTGTGATGGTAAGGTGCTCTCATAATATCATAGATGACAAAAGTTTAGTATTATCATGACTTTGTTATGTTCAATGGAATAAGCCAATCCTTGTCATCTTTTATATTGATCTCAATAGTATGAGAAATTTGTTTAGAAACAGGTCTATAAGGAGAATCTGTAAATGTTTCAGTTGTCATGTCTCTTTCATATTCTTTAACTTGAACGATTTATAACAGTATTATATGTGCATCATCAACAACACTAGGCTGCACAATATCTGAGTAAACACAGAGTCTACCAAATACATTAACAGTATGTAGAGATGCATACGATCAATCTCGTGTATGAATCGTAGCAAAATACATAATATTTGTTGGATTCATGAAGTAATTTCACTAACTGGTTTAGAATTCCAATTAAATCTTCAGTTTCCTTGTAATGACGTGGTTTAATATAAATTATTTTACTGTGATCATCAGAGATAGGAAAGAAAACTATCCATCTTCAGCCAACTACACAGGTACTATAATTCTCCTAAATCCACTTTCTTGAGGTAAATAGATTTCGGAAGATGTATATGATTTGACGACGTATTGGTGGCAAGTATCAGTAACATCACATACAACCAATCCTCGCACAGTAATTAGTAATACAATTATATATAACATTTTTATGGCAAATGATTGAAATTAACATTAGCTATTCAGCTAATTAGGGATTCAGCTATTTACTTATTTGGACATTATCCTTTACATTTCGTCTTTACCCATCCTTGTTTACATAAGATATCCTTTATAGTATAGACACTGCTTGGGGACTTGATAATACATTGTAATTTGTATTCGTAAAATGTTTCATCTAATTTTATCCAAGATAGTCTTGCAGTTTGTACATTGAGGGATTTATTTCCAGTATTTTATGAATTGTAAATAATTCACTCAGGCATACACCCTTTCTTATGTTGACGTTTTGCGCTAGTAATTTGAACTTGGTCATCCATTTGAAATTGAAATTTAGCCTTTGTGATTTATAGATTATTTTCAACATTATAGTGTAGAGTTATTAACATCCATTTTAATACTATGGTCTTATAAAATATTATAAGAACTGGCTAAATCTATAAATACTGTGATGTAGTTCTCTGTTCCATGATGGGTAAAATAATGCCACATTTTGGTTTTAAGGTTATGATTTAAATGTTTAACTACAGACGCTTTTGCTTCATTATATGTAGTAAATAAGTGAATATCTTGTCCATTGAAATAAGACTGGAACACAGGATTAATAAGTACTGCTTCAAATTTGGTTTTAAGTTTACAAGGTTTATAATCTTACGTTTAAATAGAATAGCCCATGCTTATTTAGAAAATGCATCAAAACACGTCACCAAATATTTAAATTGATTGTTATAGAGACTTAGTAGATCGATAGATCTACTAAATTAGCCTATATAATCACTCAGTTTCTTGAACATATTAATATTAAATAGTTTTGTGTGGAGTACATGTATCTTGACGCCTTTCCTTGATCTAAACTGAGCGTTTTACTTAATACTATTAATGATCTATACAAAGGCTACACACCATATAGCTAGCAAGATTTCAATTATCATAACAAATGGATTGTGGAATGTTATTCATGTAATACATTATTTACGACACCTGATTAATTTGGTTTTTACAGCAGACAAAATTAAACCTTAGATGACTGATGATATTAACAGTATTCAGTGATTTGCAATCAAGAAACAAATGGTTATGCAATACAATGTTCATTTTTTTAAAATGAGCTTATTTAGACATATTTCGAACGTTCAAATATCATACATGTGGTAGCCAGCGAAATAGTCGAGACTTTTGGCTATTTACAAATACTTGGAAGACATGGGAGTTTCTAACAGAACTGGAATGAATATTCAAACTAACATTCCTATGTATTCTACAATGAAACATCATCACACTTAATTTCTTCAAAATATCTTTCGATTATAACTTATTGACATAATGATCGCAAGCTGCTGATAAAAAACGTTCACATATTATGAATGAAAATATTAGCCTCAATACAAATTCAAACGATCCATTTATTCAAATAGCTCTCTCTCTTTCTTTAAATAAACGTTGTATAATTTTGTAGCACTATTCAGTGTATTTGTACGGCAGAATTATTATCTTTAGAATTGATTTTCTTCTTTTATATCAACAGATCTTTCATAAACTTTAGGCTGATAAAGTGAGTGTACTAGTTCTATATAAATGAGAAGCATTCATTCTGTGTGTTCAGTTTGAAAAGTCTGGTAACATTACCAGTGGCTTATTCTGCGAAGTTACCAAATACTGAAGGTATTGGTGCTACAGGTAATACTCAAAATCATTCTTTCTGTATAAGTGAGTTTCTTTTCTGATGTTTCATTCTCAGACAACTCTCTCAATAATGAGTTGTTTCTGCTAATGACTTGTTGAAAATGGATAGTATTTTCATATCCCAGGATATATTCCTATCGATCCCTGTTGTAATATAATGCTGAGAAGGATTTAAAATATCTGAGATTTTCTCTCCAATAAAAATAATTTAACCTCTCATTAGTAATAGATTTGAGAGTAAACCTTCTAATTTTACAACAGAATTTCCATCTTCACATAAGAATCCAAAGTTATTGAGACCACTACTGATCTATGATGAGACGTAAATTCCTCAAAATAATCACTTAGAGGGAGATTATTATTTTTATCTGAAATGTAACAAACACTCTTAATGTTTTAGTACAAAACAGATGAACCTAATGTGCCTAGTGGATGATATAATTTAAGATTCAAAGGGGAAGTGGTGAAAGATCCCGAAAAAAATATTTGTTTCATATTTCCGAGGTAAGTCTTCATGGGTGTCTCTAATAAAAAAAAAAACACAGTAACTTTGGAGTCACAAAACTGGACGCTAGACTCGCAATCCAGGGGTCGCATGTTCGAATCCCCGTCAAATCAAACATATTTGCCCTTTCAACTGTGGGTCAATCCTGCTATTCATTGGAAATAGAGTAACCCAAGAGTTGGTGGTGGGTGATGATGACTAGCTGTCTCCTCTTTATTATTTTTCGCTGATAAATTAGGAATGAATACGATGGATAGACCTCGTGTAGCTTTGCGCGAAATTCATAACAAACAACGTCCTTCAAACCTATAAGTAGGGTTAAAGAAATATCAGAGAACAGTAACGATAAATTATAAGATAACTTGGAGTTTACAAAATAATATTGAATTTGAGGGTATTTGTGTTGATCAAATTAAAATAACTTTAAGATATAGATTATAGCTACACAAAGGTTACATAAGAAATAACAAAACGTTACAAACAAAAACGTTATTACAAACAATGATTTATATATACAAGTTATACAAACAATATTAAGTCTTCTATTTGGTCTAGAACTGAATATTTTATCGACTGTTCACAATGAGCAAATTAATTCTGAGTTGATAAACTAGCTAGCTCTCTATTCTTGGCTGGCTTCACGTCATTTACCAGCAGACTTTTCTCAGACTCTTCTCGGAAAAATATCAACGTCTGAAATTAATTCACTAAAATTAAACACTTTGTAATGTTCCAAATATATATAAATGTCCCTGGTCAAATATCTCTAGGTTTTCGATTAATAAGCTTTTATATTAGCTTCTGAAAATTATAGTGTAATAACTGTAGCAAACCAACAATACTAAATTGTCAGATAATCACGAAGTGACTTCAAACAGCAGCCACTAAAGGAATACAAACATAAAACCACAAAAAACTAATAACACTAATCAAGTTTAGACGTCAGTTAAAAAGACAATTCATGGAAACAAGAGATACAGGATTAAAAACACAAATAAATAAAATAATAAATCAAATCAGAGCAGAAGTAGAATTATTAAAACAAGAAAAATGGGACAATTTCTGTTCCCAACTAAATGGAAAAAACAGATCCGAAATGATTTTGGTTGCACTTAAAACGACTCACAAATGGAGATATAGCAACAAGAAAATACCCACCACAAGAACACAACACATACAAATAAAGAAAAACCGAAGCATTCAAACAACAACTTTAAAACACGTTTGAAACACACAACGACCCATTATAAATAACTTTATAATGAATAACAGTGAACTATTTGAACCACTCTTCCCAGTAGACTTAAATAATTGTCAAATGAACAACACAAACGAATACACAAACACAGTGCTAACAAGCACAATTCTCGCACAAGAACTCATAGAAGCAAAACAAACACTAAAAATAAATCTCCAGGAGAAGACAGCATAAAGCCATTCTTCTTAAAAAAGACACTTTGAAATTATTTGAGCATCTGACAGCAGTTTTAATTTACCATTACACTCTGGTTATATCCCGGTTTTATGATAGCATGCAAACGTATTAATGTTCCATAAAGAAGGAAAGCCAGCCAATAACCCAAATAGCTACCGACATATCAACCTGACCAGCTGTGTAGGCAAAATTCTTAAGAGAATAATCAGTGAGAGGCTCTCCACATTCTTGGAGATACATAACATCAACACTGTATGGCATAACGGTCTCCGATTCCGAAAGCAAGAAATGGGACTACCGTGGGGAATTATTCACTGGCTATCAAACTTTCTGAAAAACAGAATATGTAGAGTTAATGTTGAATGGACCTTCTCAGAATGTTTTATTCCAGAAGCTGGCATCCATCAAGGAGGGGTGCTTAGCCCTATCCTATTCATCAGGTACGCGAGTAATATGCCTCAAAAGATCCAAATAAGGGATCTTCTCACAGTTCGCTGACGATGTGGCAGTCTGAAAAGTACATCAACACCAGCAATAGCAGCCACAAATATACAACCACAATTAAATAGAATAAGTGAACATTGTCAAAAATATAGAATCAAAATAAACACAACTAATACTATTCACAAAGTTAACTAAACAGAAAAAGTACAACCACAGATCTATGTGAATGGGGCATTCCTTCAGACTACTACATCTGCAAGATGTTTAGAACTAACATTGGACTCTGAATTGATATGGATAAACCACATAAATAATATTAACACAAACATTTGGCTAAGAACAAACTATGCTGGGAGTTTAACTGGTAAATATAATGAAGCAAGGACAGGTAACATAAGAATATATAAAACATACATTAGACCCGTCATTGGCTACACTCTTGTGAAAATTAATTGAAACAAATGGTCATTTTACAATATTTTCAGCATAGCTGCCGGTGTTGGTTCGCTGGACCCGTTGATTTCCTTTAATAGTCATTTTTTCACACAGACGGCGTCATTAGCTGTGTTTTGCAGTACGGTCGATCTATTTTTGGGATATATGACGAAATTTTGAGAAATATTATGTCATTCGAAATTGCGTTAGAAGGGCAAGGAGACCAGTCAAAACAACTTCTTTCCAACTCAATGAAGAAAAACGGTATCGATGGGGTCTAAAATACAAGAACTGGACGCAAGAACAATGGAGGAAGGTGTTATTCAATGACGAGACTCATTTTTTGTACAGGGTCAAAGAAGTCTGCATGTTTGCAGATCTCCAGGTGAAAAACTTCAAGAATCTCACATCAGTTCGTAAAACATCCCTTAAAGAAGATGTTATGGGGCTTTTTCAGCTACTATGGCGTCGGAGGTTTACATATCGTAGAAGGTATGATGCGAGGACCACAGTACATCGAAGTTTTGCAGAGAAGAGTCGTTCCAAAATTGAAAAGAGATTTCCAGATGGATCTGGTATTTTTCAGTAAGATCTGGCTCCGTGCCACACATTGAAACTTGTGAAAAATTTTATGACTACAACGCGAATAAAAGTGCTGGACTGGCCTGGAAAATCTTTAGACTTAAATCCTATTGAAAATCTTTGGGCGATTTGTAAAGAAAGACTTCGGGAAAAAGACTGTTCTACGAAAAATACCTAACTGAGGCCATACTTGAGGTGTGGTACCGCGATCCAAAATTATTAAAGGTTGCAGTCAACTCGTGGACTTGATGCCAAAACGGATTAATGATCTTCTGAAAAATAAAGGCGGCCATATCATGTATTAATTTGTGAATAATTTTTGGATTCTCAGAAATAAAAAGGAAAAAAAATTGAAAAAAATCGTAATTTTCCGTCCTGTTTGAATTAACTTGCACAAGAGTGTATGTAGCCCTGCATGGATAAATGTATGTAAAAAACTAGTAAAGTCAAACTACAAACAATACAAAATATACTACTTATAACAGTTTATAAAGTACCCAGAACTGCATCATGTGAATTCATGCATAAATACACACACATAAAAACAATAACAGATAGACTCCCACATAGTACAATAAATTATTTTGGTAAAAAATTGAAGGAAAAACGAACTAGTAAGCGAACGAGACAGATACTGCAAACATGATGAAGAGAGTCCTAAACACCTTTCCATAGTAAATATATATTTTCAAAATAATACAAAAAAACCACCTATAAACTAATAGACGTTAGCTAATAAACATTAAGAAGGATTTATGTGAATGTTTTATCGTTGACACCTATCTAATGATAGTGCAAATAATTATGGAACTATAAAGAGAAATGATTTATTTGCACCAAGTGTATATGTAGATAGTACATGGACATTGCCCTGAGTGAGTGCGGGTTACTCTAGCCCTCATGTACAATGTATAAGTACACTTGACAGTTGCTAAAACAAAGGAAGGAGGAACAGGTTGACGAAACCTGACCCTCCTGGATGTATAAACACTAATCCCAACTAACAATGAGAGAGAGAGAACCTCCTTGGTGACTTATTAAACATGTCAACTTCTTGTTTAATATATTGCTCATGTATCTGAATTATGGATAAGGTTGGACGACTTACAGTATTTTAAAAGCTTTTGATAAGGTGATTTTAACAGTGAAATAATTATTAAGTTAGTATATTCTTATAAGTTTAAGTAAAGGAAAAATTAAAACTCCATCAACCACAGTTACAACTTAGGTTTATTAATCTCAAAAGAAATAATTAGTGTTTCTTCCTGTTCGTACTTTCTGATTAATTCTAGTAATTAAAATATTGTTATATCATTTAATAAAATTTCTCATCATTCTTTTTAAGAAACTCTTATTATTATTATGAAATAATACGTAGTTAGATTTATATCTGTAGACTTGCTAACTTTTTGAAGTACCATAATGGAGCAAATGTACACAGTAAGGAGAAGTGTGATGTATATTCACAAAATTATATAAAAAATATTATATACCGGCGATTGGTATGAAAAGAAATATGTTGAAAAACGTTTCTGATCATGCTAACTACAAACAACGCTCTCCAGGTCATGAGAAGAGTTTTGAAAGCTAACGTTTCTGATTATGCTAACTACAAACAACGCTCTCCAGGTCATGAGAAGAGTTTTGAAAGCTTCATTAGAGAGACGGAACTGAGATTGTTATGTTCGGACTTTCTTCCTTTGTTGACAGTTTCGTGTATGACAGTGTATGCATTAACTTCCCCACTGCTGCGACAGCGCAAGCATTAACTGTAATTCTTCGAGTTAAAGCTTAAGTGCTGCACTCGCCACTGCATTGGTACAAGATGGAAACTGAAGTAGATGAAGGCTTGGGTTCTTTAGGAGCATGGATTTTTTTAAAAACTGATATTGCTCTCAGTACAGTTTTTCATATTGCAAAATAGAGGGAAAGGTGACATCATGAAAGAGCAGTGTAAATTTTTCCTTTTAGACAAATATTTTGTTCACAAGAAGACCAAAGAGACACCAAACTAGAAGAGTTACAAATGACAGTTTAAAGGAATGTGTATCAGTGCAACATTAGGTGTAAAGTATCAAGTAGGATTATGTACCATTAATAGTAAACAGCAATGGTCATCTGGTTTTAACACCTACAAGATGTGGCTTCCATCAGTCAATGTATTGTAGTGACCTCACTTTGACTGAGAGGGTTAAATTGGGCATTCAGCAGATGAGAGCTTGCTGAATGGGTGCAATACTGAGTTCAAAGAGACCACTCGGGGATTGAACTATGCATTCATCCAAATAATAATGCTTGGCACCTTCTCAGCCAAGATAATGTGCATGCGAGTCTCAGGTCATTTTGGTTTGGAATGCTCAGATGATGTGGTGATGCCAATTTGAGTGGATGTGCACTTCTCTTCTACTGTTTTGATTTTATTGTGAGCAGTAATATATTGTTTTATTGCATCTTTAGAAAATACCCCAAACTAAAACGAATTATAAGTTTCTTTTCATCTTCTGTGAATACAATGCTAGAATAAGTAAGAAAGTGACCCCACAATAGGAATTAACAGCATAGTGACAGTTCCTGGTCCATCCAGTATCAATGAGCTGTTGGACTGTTGGAAAAAAAGAAAGATTTCTGTAGGATGTATGATTAACTGAATATTAGAAATAAAAACTTAAGAGATACTAAGAGGCCACTGCTAGATACTTGTCATAGTGTACTTTATACAGTGAGCCAAAGCTGATCTCTAAGTTAAAGACTAGTGCAGAATATTTGTAGAGGAGTTGACCAAAAACTAGCTGACATAATTCATAGCACTTGAAGATTTTCACACTTAGTAGGTAGAGTACTACAATGGCAAACTGTTCGATGATGTGTGAAGACTTACTTACCTTATCATTCATTGTATGATGACCGGAAGAAAGAATGGATATCTTACAGATGGTTGAGTATACATTTCTGAAAGTAGTTATTGTATTGCAGGCAGCACAGTTCGTTTATTTTTTCTGTAATTTTATACAGTCTTGTTCATTCACAATGTAGGTACAATGTATAAACATAAAACATAAGATGTACAAGAACTTCAACAAGAAGATTTGATAAGTTATAAAACACAACTTACCAATAACTGAATAGAAGAACCAATACAATGTCAATCACTCAATACTCATTTGCTATTTCAATTGCCTCTTTATATTCTTGTTCCTGAATACTTTGCAACAGCTCCCTCTAGTGAACAAGCTATAATACTGAACATACAGCTTACAAAATTGAGTCTTCCTAAATGCAACAGTCCTTTGAATAATCCTAATACAAAATTTAAGTACTGCCCTAAAATTTCATTTCAACAAGTCTTTTGGTGTTCTTTTCTCTGGATTATGTCATGGAGATGAGATGGCCTCTTACATTTTATTTAATGACATGTTAATATCTCTCTAGCTAAGTTGTCAGGGGAATCTTTTAGTGGCTATTTTTATTAATCCTCTGGAAGGGCTTTCAACACAAACAATGGGCTTCACAGAAGTTCAACTTTCAGTTGTCAAATTCTCCTTTGAGATTACCTAGTTAGTTGTTACCTTCACTTACTGCTGTACACACTTGTTAGTAACAGTACAAAAACTTGATCTTACACTTAATCTTCATCCACATAAATAATCAACTGATATAACAGTGTTCACTCACATCCTTCAACTATCTTATCAGAACATGGTCTTTTGATTCAAAGTATCTGAAACCTTTAACCCAAAGTTCAAAGTTCCATCCCTAATCTAAGTGAAGTTCAGCTGGTACTCCAAACTTAAAAAAATTTGAATTTCCTTCCTAGTTTCTGATTCCTTCTTATAAGCAGTGCATGCTTCTCATGCTTTTGTTAAACAGTTTTATGCATCATACATCATTTGAACTTCTAAATTCAGTTTAATTGAATATAATCACAGAAAATATCAAGATATTAAAAGTAAAAATAACAGCGACAAAATTTTACACAGATTCATACTTTAAACTTCTCTCCCTAGTTCAAAAGAGGTATTATAAACATAAAGGGAGCTATTAAAGTTCTCCTTACTTAAGGGTTAAGAATAGATAAATTCAACTGTGTAAATACGAAAGTATAATATTGCAACAACAAACTTTACTTTCAACCACTATTTCATTTATTAATTTTAAGAAATACTCTATGGTTTTAGTTTCAGTGAGTGACTACCACAAAATCTTCTGATGCTTTGTCCTCTTTATATGTTAACTCATATCAATACTTTACATTTTTTACTCAAAAAATAAATATGCTGGTTAAATATCCACAAATACCAAACATTAGACAAAATGAAAGTGTAGTGATATTTTATTTAGTCTTTACAATAATTTTACTAGAAATTGTACAATTTTTCTTCAGAATGAAAAGTTGAGATGTATAATTTTAAATCATCAAGTTTTAAATCCAAGTCTATAACTGTTCAGAAAATCAAATTCATAGAAGTTATTCATAGCTGTACATAAAGCCATGTTTAAATGTTAATGTAAGGAAACTTGTTCTAATCAATACTCACCATCAATATAATAAAAAGGGAGGAAAGAGAAACTGTCAGCTATAGAGTTTCTTTTTTGTTAGTGGAAATATTAATATTCCTTTACTGTAAACGTATTTCCAGTAGGAACTTGCCTCCTTTCATAGAAGTAGCCATTGTCTTATAGTGCCGCCTTCTATATGCTATTTTTTCCATGCTGTAGGCCTTCAGCCCCACATACCCAATGATTAGTGTGGTTCAACTCTGTCTCGCATGAAGATCATAACAGGATAACCCTCCAGCAACAGGAATGCTACACACCCTCCTGAAGCATGTGATTTCTTCTAACTGATTCTATCAAGCTATCACTTTGGATACTGGAAGAAAATGGAAGCACCGGTTTTGAATGGAAGGGTGGAAAGAGTTAAGTATCTATCAGAAACACATTTTCAGTTATAACTTCTGACATAGTACCTTACCTCTTCTTACAAAATAGCTGGAATCCCACACGTAGAAGGACTAGCATGTGTGGGAAGGAAAGAAGCATTTTTGAAATCATCCAAATAACACCGAAAAGGTAGATCCTCACAGTAAACAATTATACATTGAAAACTTCACTTCTATACCAGGTGTGGAAAGATGTGCCAAGAAATGGGAAAAATAAGAACATCTATATGAGAGAAAACTATGGGTAGGTAGTGATCCGAACACTAAATACATATGATGACAGTAATATGGGTAAGAGTAAAAGGATATGTATCAAGGTACCATATACAGCAAGTCAACTTCATTCAATTCATTGGGAACCAAAATCCATATAAGAGTAGAACTAGGATCATACCATTTGCAAGTCACATATAATATAAAACTGACATCCATGCAGAAACAGTATCATACTAGTATCAAGTCAACTGCAATCCAAAACAAAGCCATCTGGTGCAAGTAGGAAGGGTACAACAGACTGGAGGAATATATCACACCTGCCAATCTGTGATAACAGTAAAGTGATAAAACTATTGATCCAGGAACCCACCATTCAAACAATAAGAAGAAAGATGTCATTGTATGGTGAAATATCCTACTCAAAATCAATCAAATAGGAAATATTGCAGCACATCCTTGGTATATGAATATCCTCAAGGGATAGCACAAGATGAAGAACCACAGTAGCTTGCATGTTTATCCCCAACAATCACAGCATGGTAGCAGTGAATGAGTCCAACTGAGTGAGGAAACAGAGACACCTTGAATACATGTGCAGCCTGAGTAAGTGTGCTGGTAGGTGGTATTATCTTCATAGTAGTAACTTGGACTTCAGAAATCATTGTTGAAAATTAATAACCACGCATAATACACAATAAAAGAAAACTAAGAAAAAAGGTTATCTTATATTCATGAAAAATTAGAATAATAATTCCACTTCAGAAGCAATAACTAAACAGCAGAATCAAGATGAAAAGAAAATGTAAAAAAATCATTAAGTTGATTTACATGATCAACTTGGTTGACCCATGTTAATCATGAAGTATGTGGGAGCTCAAGGCAGTTAAAATTATATTCCATATATAGCACTGCACTATATTACAATAGCTATTTATGTGGGAAGAGGTAAAACACCGTTATCAGAAAATAAGTTACTTCCACCAATTTCCACTCAAATTTAATTTTAACATCTTTTAATTTTCTTTTGTCACTCTATTATGTCAAACACAAAGAATAATTCACAATTACAAACATCATAAATACATCAAAGATCGATATATTTTGGTCCTGTTTCTTGTGCATCAACAACTTTTAAGCAACTACAACATTTTGTAACAGTCACTGCAAATTCTTAACATAAACAATAACAGTATGTTTTATATCCCAGGTGTATGTTACCTGAAAATTGTTTAAATTCCTTATTAGTTCTAAACAGTTTATCACAAACTACAAAACTGTGTAGTATTTCTCAAGTATGTATTCCTTTATCAAAATGCATGGTAGTTTGTTGGGTGACCAAAACAAACTACTACATGGCACATTGTGCGTTATTAATGTACAATAGTTTAGCAATTTTCACTCTCTATATTTTGACTGTGGCAATCCACACTATCAAATATTTTTGGTACATGTGCTACACTGGAGTCAAAAGTCATACAGGTGAATGATTTTTCTTGATTATTCATCACCAAATTTTCAGCACAAATTTACAAAATATTTTGAAATTATCCTAATTAAAGACCTTTTAACACAACAAGATATTAGCTTAATCAATTAACACACATAATGATGCTTGACAGGGCTTTACCTACTGCATGGGGTAATGATAAAAAACTGTTAATCTAAATTCCATGGCATTACTATAAAACTACTACCATATATTTTAAAAATCTGGTAATTTCTGCAAATAGTCTGGTTGACTATTGATACTTTTGAACAACATACATTCCTGGTTCACTAATTTACCTGAACATCTGAACAACATATATGCCTGGTTAACTACTTTACCTGAACATCTGAACAACATACATGCCTGGTTCACTAATTTACCTGAACATCTGAACAACATACATACCTGGTTACCTACGTTACTGACACATCTGGAGAATGTACATGCCTGGTCTTCCAGTTTACTCATACAGCTAAACAACATAAATGCCTGGTAGACTACTGGTACATCTATAGAACACATATACACAGGGGCGTATATTTTTTTACACCCAATGGGGGAATGATTTTTGCAATCACTTATGGGGACTGTTCAATTTACAAATTAGTAATCTTTGATTACGTGAACCTGAAAGCTATAAACATGCAGTCACAGAGTAATCTTGTTGCCACGATACTTGCATGTATACTTAGGCCTGCTGACTGATAGTTACGAACTATCGCTTAGATCGAAAAGCTTAGAAGCAAACCCATATTAAAGATGTACATTTTGGCTACTGAAAAAGCTTACATCTAGGCCTAATTATATAAGTCGATTGGTAAGAACACGAGAACCACAGGAACAAACACATAATGAACATCTGAACAGCATACATACCTGGTTCACTACTTTACCTGAACATCTGAGCAACATACATGCCTGGTTCACTAATTTACTTATACATCTGAACAACATAGATGCCTGGTTCACTACTCTTACTGATACATCTATACAACATACATGCCTGGTTGACAATTTTATTGGTACATCTGTACAACATAATGACTAGTATACTACTTTTATGATACATCTGAAAACGTACATGTCTGGTTGGCTACTTTACTGATACCTCTGAAGACCATACGTGCCATGATGGCTGTTTCACAGACACCTCTGGACAACATACATGCCTGGTTCACTAATTTACCTATACATCTGAACAACGTACATTCCTGGTTGTGTATTTTACTAATACCTCTGAACAATATGCATGCCTGGTTCACTACTTTACTGATACCTCTGAAGACAATACGTGCCATGATGGCTGCTTCACAGTCACCTCTGGACAACATACATTCCTGGTTCACTAATTTACCTATACATCTGAACAATGTACATTCCTGGTTGACAGCTTTACTTGTTTATCTGTACAACATACATGCCTGGTTGACTACTGATACTTTTGAACAACATACATGCCTGGTTGACTATTTTACTGATACCTCTGAACAACATACAACATTAAATAAAATAATAATTATAAATCTGTACGAACAATTTTACTCAGATATACTTTAGACTTTATACTTTTGTAATATTTATTGAGTGTAAGTCACAAAGATGTGAGAAACCAATCGAGACCTTCATGTTTGTTTATATGTGAAGTCTGACGAGAATCCCCAGTATACAATTTACCTGTTGTTTTTAACCCTTAATCCCACACCCTATGAACGTATTTTTAACAATACAAAATTTACCTATTATTCTGAGCTTCTAATTCCAAATCCTATTATTGTATTTGTTAAGTAATTCTCACTTCTTGAAATACGAAATACTCAAGGCTTGTTTTCGTGCAATTCTCTTAGTGGTTTGCTTTTTACAGACTTCTTATCTTACCCTTTTATGATGTTACAGAATTCGATCTCAACAACAGTCAATGAAGACCGACTTTGAAAGTAGCTGTAGACAATATTTGAATGTGATTGTACAGAGAACATTATTTACTACTTGTTTTATACATACTGTGAACAGTGGTGTCTGTCCATCAGTTCATCTGTCGTCTGTTTATGACGGCTTCACTTCTCATGTTGAGTGTGAAAAGATACGGATGAAGTCAAAGTTCAACAATAACTTTTTTAAACAACAGTAGAACAGGTATGAATAATGTTGATAAACAGGATATTCTACACTAACTTGTTACGAATTAATAACACTATTTATCAGAATGTAAATATAACAGTTTGTTGTTGGTAAATTGTTCTTAGCAGAACACTTACTATACAAAAATGGAACATCAAACATAGAAACCCAAAACTCATTTAACACACTTACTCTACATTATTATACAATCTTACAATTTGTCTTCAATCACTGCTACACGAGGGCTATTTGTGCTCGTCGTCCCTAATGTAGCAGAAAGACCAGATGGAAGGCAAGTAGTCATCACTACCCACCGCCAAGTCTTGGTCTACTATTTTATCAACGAATAGTGGGATTGACTGTCACATTATAATGTCCCCATGGCTAAAAGGTCAATTATGTTTGGTGTGGCGTGGAGAAGTACACCGGACTTTTGTACCATTAACATATACAAACATGGATCGTCATTACTTTCCTCGACTCAAATGATTACAAGTTGATGTATATATAAATAATTTACGTAGGTTCTCATACACTTTCTCGCTCCATTTACTACTTGTGTCTATTTATATATACAGTATGTACATAGATATAGACTGACGGGAATTTAAATAGAGATGTTGTTGGTTGTTTTTTTTTTTAAGGTAAACACTGTCTTCCCCGTCAGCGTTGGATGAATATTGATGACAAAGCTACGTATGGTCAATTCCACAGAAACCGCGCATGTCAGGTAGATATCAGTGGTTGTCTGATTTAATAACAAGCTCAGCGATGGTAAAAACTGTTTTGAAATTTGAAGAAAAATAAACATATGAGTATCCAGAAAACTATGGGAAAATATTAGCATATTTAGTGAAGTATTTTTATGTATTTTTTACTTTATATCTATCTGTGTAAGAGTAGTAACATAGAAATTCAAAAATGTTCCGGTGTTTGTCCTGTTTTGAATTATTTAGATTTTTATTGATTACTTCAATGACCACTTCTCAACATATTTCACACCCGATCATTGATGATAAAACTGTAAACAGTTTCAGGTTTGTTTTGTTTTCTTTTAACCAGTAGCTTGACCTTTTAATGTACTCCTAAACATTAGAATCCCCAGATGTTGAGAGATTTATAAAACTGTGTATTCTTAAAAAACACATTAACTCATTACAGTAAAAGTTATCTCAGGCTGTGACTGTTATATAAGATTAAATATTAAAATAAATAGATACAGCTTAAAGGATTCACCGGTGTTTTCAAAATCTATAAAATAAAAATCAGTCGTAACCTCAGAATCACTAGAAACAAAAGCGCCCGAAACGTATTAAAGATTTTATTGGAAAGAAACGTAAATAGCTTTCAAAAGGAAAATAAATGTCAGAAGAGAATAAATAACTGTTTTATAGGAAAGTCATCAAAGCTACTGCGCTTCTTTTCCGTTTACTCGGAATCACTTATTTTCTGCATCAGTCCTCATGACGATACTCACCTATAGAGGGAATACATGGTAACTAACGCCTTGTTATAGTCCTCCAAGTAAGTATTTCAAGTCTGATTTTATGTGAACGGGGAAAGCAAAAAATGAGGG
Source organism: Tachypleus tridentatus (assembly GCF_004210375.1). NCBI lineage: Eukaryota > Metazoa > Arthropoda > Merostomata > Xiphosura > Limulidae > Tachypleus > Tachypleus tridentatus. The sequence goes on along the minus strand of NW_027467782.1, from coordinate 6,066,634 downwards.
TCTGGTTCTTACTGGCCATAAATCTGTTATTTTCACATCGCTTCCAAATCCTTGACAGTGCTGGATATTAAACCTTACGGTCCGCCCAGTTACTATTATTTCTGTATCTTACACAGTTCGTAAGTTTGTGTGTGTGTTTTCTTATAGCAAAGCCACATCGGGCGATCTGCTGAGGGGAATCGAATCCCTGATTTTAGCGTTGTAAACCCTAGACTTACCGCTGTACCAGCGGGGTGCAGTTCGTAAGTATAAGACAAGTTCTATTCCCCTGTCGCATCAGGAAGTAAAATAAAATAGCGCAATAGGGTGACAACTTGCGAAAAAAACTTTCACGTGTGTGTGTGTTTTCTTAGAACAAAGCCACATAGAGCTATTTACTATATCCACCGAGTGGAATCGAACCTCTGTTTTAACGATGTAAGTCCGTAGAGGAACGTTCCAACTCTTTTCATATTTTGACAAGTTCACATCCAAGTCGATGACACGTTTACTGAGTCTTGCTCTTTCAGTCTAGTAAGAGAATAAATTTTACAGTAAAGTATTACTCTTAGTCTTGAAATAATTTAAGAGGAGTTCCCAGTGGCACAGTAGTATGTCTGCAGGCTTATACTGTTAAAATCCGGGTTTCGATATTCGTGGTAGGCAGAGCACAGATAGCCCCTTGTGTAGCTTTGTGCTTAACAACAAATAACAACGAGTTTAAGAAGAATTGTCAGTGAGATTAGAAAATATAAATTAATTGTTTATATTGGATTTACCTAAAATACATATCCTGAATGTTATATGATGCTGCAATTGTTAATATGTAGCGTAAAATATCTTACATATTCCACATTCACTATTTAAAGCAAAACAAAAATAATACATTATTTCTACCTAAATAACTAAAATACATTGCTGAAATAACAATTATTTAATCAAAACTAAAATATATAGAAAGTTAATTGCTAAAAAAAAAAAAAAATCTTCATATTTTAAATGGAACGATTTGAATGAAGACTACATGATATTTGGTGTTGGTTAAAGTTGTTTGATGTAGATGGTTTCTTTAAGTACGAATTCCAGATCAGTGTCATCCCTACAAAGAATATGTATATTTTATCTTTCGTGTCCTGTTTCTTCACTATGTTAGCGTATAAACGAAAACCATGTGTCACCGAACATTTCTCTGTGTTTTCATGAACAATCCTGTATTTTATTAGTTCTTATTACTAGATGGGGTTCGGCTTTCTCAGTACATCAGGCCATGCAGTTTTCTTGGGTGAAAATATCGACAAGCCTTGAACAAAGATAAATTTGGATGTCTTTAGTCAAAAGAATTCCCTTCTGTATGATATGGGGTTAAACTTAATCTGGAACTAAAACATAATTTGTGAGTTATAAAAGCGGTTACCTATCACCATATTGATCTGTATTTTTTATCCTATTTTTATCTTAACTGTTTTTCTTATCCAACACCAACTTGTAAGCACCTTTCACATGTTGAGTGCACACCCACATATTATATTTTAAACTTTAAGTAAAACATAATGATAAATGTATACTAACAGTTTTATTCATAAATACTTTAGACCTTATAATTGTGAATCATTCATTCAGTATATGTCAAGAACTAAAACCAATCCAGACTTTCATGTTTCTTTAAAAGTGAACGAGTTTCTCCAGTAGACAACCAACCTATTGATTTTTGACTCCAAATCCTAAATCCTATGATTGTAGTTGTTAACTAATTATCATTTCTTCACATACTAAATATTAATGTCTTGTTTTTCGTACAATTTTCTTAGTGGTTTACTTACTGCAATCTTTTTATTTTACCTTTTTATGATATTATAGAATTTGACCTGAACAACGACCACGGCTTGTGAGTAACTTTCAGATGTAGAGTACAAACGTTTATATTAAATATTAAACTGTAAGCAAGAAATAATTCTAAGTCTATATGAACAGTTTTACTCAGAAATACTTTGTAATTTATAATTTTGTGACATCCATTGAGTGTTAAGTCACAAAGAAAAAAGGAAATCAATCCAGATTGGACAGAGAACATTATCTACTACGTTTTATACAACATACTGTGAACCGTGGTGTCCGTTCATCTGTCTCCTGTTTATGTTGAGAATAAAAAGCTACACCAACATGTTATGAATTAATAACACTGATTCATACATCAACATGTGACGTAACGGTATGTTATTGTTGAGTGGTTCTTAACATGACAGAAATACTCAATCATTACTTCTTGTAGTTGTTGGTATAAGGAATATAGGTTCAGAAAGTTTGATTAATAACACCAAAATATACCAATCATTCAAATTAATATAGAATTTTGTCTAATGAACAATTAATTTTATGTTTAAGGACATTAAAGTCATTTCTTGAAACACTACACACAAAGAGATAAAGAGACCTTTAAAACGAATTGTTTGAAAAATTCTGTTTCGTATTCTATCTGAGATGTTTACCAACTTCAGGTTCCAGTTACATACAGATAATTTGAACACATTTAATCCTAGCATTTCGTTACCATTATATAACAAATACTATGCTTCATATATTTTAATATAATTCATTCCCCATATGGTACAGCACTTATTGTACAGAGTTACAACGTTAAAATCATGGTTTAAATTATTCTCAGTTAACAGATAGCCAGATATGGCTTTACTACAGAAATAACACACACATAATATAATTTAATTTTATTTAATGTTATACTTGGAAATATGTTTATTTCACAATATATTTTTCAACAAATTATTTACTAATATTTTTATTCAGATTTTTTGTACTGGATATAAAGTTAATAGTCGTGATTTTATTTAAATATTGATTTCAAATATTATTACATTATTATTTGTCATGTAAAATTTTGAGGTTTTTTTTACATATTTATATTCATAGTTAATGGTTTGTTTTGATTTACAGAATTCTACCAAATATACTGCAGCATAATTATCTGAGATAACTTGAAATTACTGGTTCAAGTGTTAATGGAAACTATAAGAAGAAACGAAGGAGAAAAGATATTTCTGTTTGTTGCCACAATAATTGGTTGAATTCAGAGTATTAGAAATGTTTGATTGGCAGACACACACTTTATTTTGGAAGGACAATGTAATAAGATTCGCAAAATGTTTTTTTAGGCATCGTTTTGAAAAATATTTAAAACTATATACTCATAGATTATACCAGATGATTGTACATAGTCTAAAATATCTAGTTTCATACTATTTTCGATAGAATATCTTTTTGTTCTCACATAACAGCTATTATTGTTCAGTGCAGCCTTCAATATGCGAAAATATTTTTGGTTCCACTAGCCTTGAAATTCTCATCTACCGCACGTTTCAACAATGGTTCATCTGCGTTGTAGCATGTAAATAAACAAGCACAACGCTTCACTGAAACATACTCTACCATCAAAGCTGGAAGCTGGCTTCCTATTTACTGTAGAACACAATCTTCAAAGTTGACAGAAAAGAAGTACCAGAAGTGTGAGGAGAGTAAAGTATCAATGGGAAATATATTTTCAGTGTAAGAAAACATCAACTTTGACACGATATCTTACCTAAAAATAACAGGAATCACATTGAGAAGCTCATGTTGACTTGGTGGGGAACCTAGATGAGCAGTCCTCGGAAAGTGTCCACAAGATGCCCTCGAGTGTGACTTCTCTTCTTGGAGGAACGCACTTGTGGGATAACGTGTAAATAACTAGGTACACTCTTTTTCCTATCTTGAAAGTACGGGTCACGACGCTGGGTGTAAAATGACATTTTAACTGTAGATATCCTGGCTGATCCACCTTCTTTCCCATGTTGGGGGGAGGGACATCTTAGCAGATACAGTACATATAAAGTTGTCCACTTTTTTTCCCATGGTAGAGTGGGGAGTATCTTAGTAAACACAATACATATAAATTAGTCCACCTTCTTCCTCATGGTAAAGTGGAGAGTATCTTAGTGACACAATACATATAAATTAGTCCACCTTCTTTCCCATGGTAGAGTGGGGAGCATCTTAGCAAACACAATACATATAAATTAGTCCACCTTCCTTCTCATGGTAGAGTGGGGAACATCATAGTAAACACAATACATATAAATTCATCCACCTTCTTTCTCATGGTAGAGTGGGGAGCATCTTAGTAAACACAATACATATAAATTAGTCCACCTTCTTTCTCATGGTAGAGTGGGGAGCATCTTAGTAAACACAATACATATAAATTAGTATATTTATAACAGAAATAAACAATCTGACTAACAATTACTTTGAAATTCTTTTAAAGCCTGTAGAAAAGTCCAGTGATTTAGTCAACAGAAAAAATAATAAAAAAAGAGAATAAAAGCAAATAACTTCATGAAGAAATCACAATTCGAAGAATTACATGACAAAATAAGTCACTCTCACATACAGCTGTGATAAGACATGTAACTGGATTACTCGAAGTTCAAGAGAGCGAAGTCAACAAAAAATGTATCAATTACAAACATATATGTGACATTTATAATCACGAGTACAAATGCCATAAATACATTGACGGATGTCACTGACAATGAATGTAAATCTCGTGTATATATTTGGTTCCCAGATATATAAAAAGTGTTCTTGACTGAAGCCAACGGGCAAAAAATTCCAGATTAAAATGCACACAGAAGCATTTAAATGACATAGTCTTAAGTACTCACATCAGAAACTCAATGATGAGTAGTGTTGATAAACAAAATAACACTGAAAGTCATATCTGTTTATCTGATCAGAACAGCATAATTTTAAAATTAATTTATATGCAAGTTACTGAATTATGTGCAAAATTTAACTAAACATCTTTACAATCCATGCATGTGAATGAAATTAACATTATAGTATATAATTTAATGTTTATGTTGTCCAAGTTTTAATTCTTTGTTACAACAGAAACATTTAAAATAAATATTTTGCTCACATAGTTTGCTTGTCACATGATCCAAGTTATATAAAAAAAATCTCCAATTTAACAGAAACTGACTGTAAACACATAAGCTCACAATGCATACAACTGTCTAGATACCAATGTATTTTCACATGTCCTTTTGAGACATACGATATATGCAGTCTTAGAACTCAATCCACTGCAAAAGAGAAATAGATTTTACAGCCTTTTATGGGTGCTATGCCAATCTTCTATACTTTGGAAACAAATTTATGACGTACAAATAATTAGTTAATACAAGTGTACAAAGATGTTATAAAGAGCTCAGTTTACACTCCACTCCACCAACAGTTAATATGAAATTGGTGTACAGTTTTGTACTGAAGTCGAAGTAACAGCCTGCAGTACTATTGTCTACAGCACTTACAGTGGTTTGTTACCTCAAAATGCTATAGTTAGAGACAGTTGAATTGTACTTAAATCTAATTTTTATATTTTAGTTGACTATGTATAATTTATGTTTTAAAATCCTATTTGAGTGATTTAATTGTTTTATAAGCTTAACTTGTTACACAGATTGTGAAAGCTTTATAAACAAGATGGTATCTATAACAGCCATCCTGTTTTGGCAACACACCTATGTGGGGAATTTCTCAAAATAACTTCTTCATAAAAGGCCTATTGGTATCAGTTAACATATCAGAATAAATAGTGACAATGAATTTTAAAGGAGAGTTAAAATAAACTATAAATGAAAAGATAAAGACATTAAATTATGAATATGTGAAAAGATGACTATACTAATAAACTTCTATAAAGATGTAAAAGGTATGTACACATTTTTGTTAATTTTAAAATCATTTCCCTGCACTCTCTGTTGATGATGACAAATAGAGTTAGTAATACGGTGCATAAAAGAGAAAAAAAGTACAAATATTTACCTTAAAAACAACAATTGATGTTCATTTATGAGGTTCTAGAGGTTATGCAAATGAAATGTAGAAACAGTAAGTTAAAACATATTATTTTTATACTTTATGTAAAATTACTTTGCATGTGAACTACTCAGAGTCCAAGTGTAAATAACTACATTAAATAATGAATTTTATCAGAAAAATCCAAAAATATTTACAAAATAAAACTTTCGCTGAAACTACTTACTTTAATGAAAGTTTGTTATCAAGTTTTAAGGAAATAATTTCATTAACTAGTTTCATTTTGAAAGGCATTTCATGAGAGTTGCATACTTTTCTTCCTATGAGCATATATCATTCTTCAAGGTTTAATGTCTTCCATAATGTAACTGTTAATTACATATCTATATACATAATATATGTCTATGTTACATACATATACAATATTAATGACTATTGTACAGCAACCACATAAAATGTATTTAGTCCAAAAGCAATGCTTACATTACTTGTAATATCTTTTAATATGAACTTAAATAGTAGAGTTTTGTAAAGGTTTACTAACCTGCCTAAGATCAGCAAAGCACATCTGGAGTGCACCTTCTTCAAACCCTCTAACAGGTTATGAATTAGCAAACACTATTGAAGACAAAAAAGAACTCAGTTTAGTTTATATCCATTAATGAATAATTATTATCTGTATTTGTTTTAAAGGCCTTAACATAAAATATTTGGATTGCCAACACAATTCAGTTTTATTGAAGCATAAAATGCTGTTTCGTTTTTGTCTTTGATCTTCTTAAACATAGTCTAGAAAGCCAACATCCAAATGCAGTGGAGATTGTGTGAAAAGTGTATCAAAATGTGTGGAATAAGATTGACCTCATCAACGTTTGTAGAAACTTACTACAATGAAAGAAGTATTTTCATAATAATGCATTATTATGGCCATCAAAACTGAACATGATTTACAATGAAATAGTTCCAAGGGCAGCAGGAAACCTGAAAGTTGTTCTTAAAAGATAAATGAACCCTTAAACAAATAATACTGTGTAAGACTATTAAGTATTCTGATTATTTACACAACTGAAAAATAAATAAGAACAAAACTACAATAAGAATTTCATTAATTAATCAACAACAAAAATAAATCTCTTCAGAGAGAACTAAATCTAATTAAAAAATACAATTCCTAATTGACCTAAAACTTTAAGAAGTTAATTATTCTTGGGTATCTTTGAAATTAGGTTTTGATAAAATGGTTTTATGTTTCAGATGTGGTTTAAATAAACAGTTTCAATTTTAAGGTAATAACATTAAAGTGTGATGGTCCATAAGGTACAAATTTTCCAAACTCTTAAAATTTCTTGATTTGCATATACTGTGTTAACCTTATTTCCCCAGATGTTAAAAGCTTTAAAAATAACAACAAAAGCACTTTCAATTTTGTCCATAAATCATCCATAAAAAGATCATAGCATAATGTGTTTGCTAAATGCAAAATTTCAGTCATTGTCTAATTCAACAGAAATACCTTTGTTGCAATATATGGAAAATAGTCAAATAATGAAACTGTTATTATATTAACGTCTATCTTTATATTGTGCTGTTTGTGTCCCAAGAACCACAGTATTTACATTATACATACATTGTACCTCACTACTATAACAACTGAATAAAACAAGCTAAACCAGGTTAATATATGTGATTCATCCTCACTGTCAAGCTGAATTCAGAAAAAGTACACCTTACTTAAAAAGATGGGACTAAATATTTGTCCACAGAAAACCATCCTTTCCTTTTCACTACTGGCTTACATTATACACTATATCTTATTAGTATGATAAAGCTGACTTAAAACTCTAAAATGTTCAAAGTTGCATCACCTACTTCAATCTTTTTTTATCTACCTTTGTACTAAACTCACTGAATTTAATCTTTTCGGGTCTTTTAGAAATTTTTCCCTCCGTCCAGGATGTTTTTTTGGCCTCTAAATTAACAAGTTAGGGCTGAGAGATGCCTTGGGTCTCTTTTACAACTGGATGATATATCCATATCAAGGCTTACAATATAAAATTGGATATAAGGCACCTTGTTAATTTGGAGGCCAAGAAAACATACTAGAGAGAAGGAAAAATTTCTAGATGATCCCAATTTTCATGAAAATATAGGTGATTTTCAACAAAATAAGATATTAAGCAGGGCAACAGTGAAAGTTATGTTTCCTATACAGAAAATGTATTTCATATAACTAGTCTCATTTAGTGCTGCACTCTATGTGAAAAAAAAGAAAGAAAAACATGCCACAAGTCTTTTTCCTCCCTTCCTTTGGAAATGACTCATTTTAATGTCTCTCATGCAAATTATCATGGATAATCCTCCTCAAAGGAAAGTGCTATACATTCATTATACGTGCGACTTCCTCTATTCAGTTCTATCAAATTACTGTTTTGAGTTTTAATGGAGAATTGAATCACTCATTTTCAGTGGAGAGGAAGTACATTTTATGTATCGAAAAACTAACTTCTAATATGGTACATTAGCTGTGCTTGTATAATCAGATAGAATCACACACTGAATTGGTGCAAGGGAAGAAAAGAAGCACCCTTTGAAAGAGTACAAAGGGCACACCTTATGTCTAAAGAATTAGATATGTAGATATGATGTGGGAGACTACACTACTTCTAAATCAGCCATACTATTCACCAATCTTGGAAATGTGTTGTATATTCTGGTAGACAAAAACCGAGAAGTAAATCCAATTAGTATTGGGGAAAAATGGAAGTGTTTCCAGACACAAAGTGGCTAGGACATGATGGACTGTACTTGACAACTACATCCAAAATCTGTGCTGCTGGAAACTGACACAGATAGAGAGGGTGGGTGTAGAATGAGGATCATACCATCTTCACCTGAAATTAATGAGACCAGAAGGGATATCAAACACCTGACTCCTGAAGAGAGAGTATGTTAAGAATAGAAAATGGTATATCAACTTAGAAAACCTGATGTCCTGGATTGAAAAAATGTGTATGAGTGTCTTTTGTGTAGCTTATTCTGAAGATGTTATTTGAAGGGAAAGAACCACAACAATCCCAAGTTCCTCCACCATGCTGTATCAAGGCGATTGTAGGACGTAGGCACCTATTGTTTGTTGGCCCTACCAGCCATATAAGTTAAACCAAAAATTAACTTTTAAGGAAACTTTTCATGGACCTATAGTTTTCATAGGCCCCAGGCACTGTGCCTAATAAATAATTCAGCCCTGCCTCCACAATAAGATAAAGTATAATTGAAGGAGGAAGTCAAACATATTCACTACAATGTGCAAAAACTTATGTTTTTTGCTTTTACTCTATATTATAAAATAAAAAAAGGAGACTTAGAAACTGATTGAAAGACTATGACAGACAGCCAGTCTTCAGTTTTAATAACAACAACAAACAGCTGGAATAGAAACTGTGAAAGAGATGATTTCCAGATTCAATGTTCTGTTGGACAGAAGGTCTTGAACTACCTCCAACAGAAGCTGGCTGTTAATGGGATTCTGAGGAAGGAAAGAAATGGATATCTGTGATAAAAAGAGGAAGATAAAGGAAGCATAGGACATGTCCAAATAATCCACCAATCTGTGGTGAAACACTGCCAAAAGGGAAGAAAGTCACATAACTGAGCTCCCATCCAGTTATCAACTGGTACTGTTGATACTATGATGATCTACACTGAAAAAAACACCTGGAAAGAGGAACAGGTAAAAGCTGGGAAGCACTAGGATGGGAAACAGGAATAGGGGCTTGTCTTGATTCCAACTGTGGAAAATGAGCTACCAAAAACGAAAGGATAGAGTGTTCCTAGCATGCAATTCCAAAGGGTCTGGAATACGTTTGAAAATATACTAAGAAACAGAGCTACACATGATTTCCTAAGTGGGCAGCAAATAAATCTGACAGAAGGCTGCATTTTGACCCAGTACGTTTCAACAACAGAAAAATTATGTATGCAAGGTGAGAGTAGAGAATGAAAAATGAGTCATCTTAGAAGTAACAAAGGAGAGGCTGTTCCTCATAAACCTCAGGACTTTTGTACAGAGTATCTGAAAGTAAATGTATGGTAGATAAATACCACAAAAGTAAGGATAAGACAGAGGCATGGGTTAAAAGCACTGGAAGTCAGGGGGTACTCCCAAATTGGCAAAATAGATTCCAACACCTGTGAGTCTTAAAACGGATAGGCTACTTGATGGTTCGTCAAACAAACTATCCACAGCACATAGGAAGCAAGACATGCTGGAACTCTCAACCAATTATGAAGTAAATTGCTTTGTATGAACCCTAATATCCAAAGAAAGTGGGAAAACTAAATATGGTAAAGAAGAACTGAGAACTATCATACAACAAAAAAGGATGAGGATTGTAGGAATTCATAAAAAGGGATAAAACATCACATACCTGAGAAATCATACCTAAATACGCAATATTAGACCGAGCTGACTCTGCAGGAGGTGTACAGGGAAACATGAGAAAATCCTGTGGTGGAAAAAGGCTATAAAAATCTTTCTCGGAATGAACAGGTTCAGATTGTTCATGAGATGAATAACTTCAAGAGAAAGTGGCTGACTCACAGATTGACCAGTCTCTCACTGAATAATTGCAAATAATTCCATTAACAGGGTTGCTTGCACCTCCAGCCATAGTTACAAAACCGGCACTCTGGGCTATATGTACCTCACGTGCTTCGTAAGCACTCACGAATTTTCAAAACAAACATGTACAATATTATATCAACTATACCTTGTCCTATCCATTGCCGACGATCAAACACAATAAGAACAATATTTATATAAGCAGCTTGTCACAGCAACGAATCTTACGGTGAAGACGTTTTCTAAACTGATAGAGTGTAATCACAATTCATTGTACTTGAGAGAAGACATTGATATTAGGCCTATGCTGTTATTAACTATACGATTTTTATATTCAGCCCCTAGGTATCTTCATGGGAGAAAATAAATAAATTTCTTTTCTTATAATTCTGTTCCAACCAGTATGTAAACAGTTTGTTTATGATGCTTTTATTTTTAATATTTTAACTCAAATTTGGGAAACTTAAGGGAAGAATAGAAACTTTTAAATTCCGTATATGTAATTTACCTGCCAGGCGAGTTGTTTAAATTATTTTCACAACAATAATTGTGATTATTTAGCAAGTATTATTGTGAAACAACAATGTCTTATTTTGTAATAAAATAACGTAAACATTAGATGTTTTTTCACACGTATCAATTTGTATATTTTAAATTAAAATCAAAGCTCTTTAAAAATGGAACTGTGGTTTCTGTTGCCTCATCATAAATTTCACACCTTTTAGTTTCTGTAATTTGTCAGCTTTTAGCGTTTAATCCGTAACTCCGTAACTTTTATGATATATTGTTGTGGTGTTTCTTTGTTGCCTCTAAGCATGATGCGAAACAACAATATCTTATTTTGTGATAAAATAACGTAACCACTAGACGTTTTTTCACACATTTTGAATTTATATATTTTAAATTCAAATCAAAGCTGTGTAAAGATGGAATTGTGGTTTCTGTAGCCTCATCATAAATTTCACACCTTTTAGTTTCTGTACTTTGTCAGCTTTTAGCGTTTAATACGTATCTCCATAACTTTTATCAGCTTTTAGTGTTTAATCCGGAACTCCGTAACTTTTATATCATATTGTTTGTTCTTACGTGCTTACAATATTTATAATATTAACAATGAAACAGTATCTTAGCAACACAGATAATTAGGAGACATTTTGTAAAAAGTTAAAGCTACTACTGCAAGCAGATTTTAAGATATAGAGATGGTGAAGTTCTTTTTCAAAACATTGATTTTTATGGCATTCTATTCTGTTATAATAGCAATGCCTGCACACATCAAACTTAAGCCTGAAAATATTGTACTTGGCGCCCCACAGGTGATTCCGTGTGTCCCTGACGGCATTGGAATCAAAAGATATACCATGGATGTTTTCCAGTATTATTGGTTTGGCCCCTACGGTGGAATATCAACAGACGATAATAAAATTCGGGTAAACAAAGCCACGGGAGATTTGATGATTTATAAATTTGACTTTTCCGATACCGGTGTGTATAAGTGCGTTATTGAATACACAAGAAACTGGGAGATAAAAGCACAAAAACCAATTTTCATCACTCATTTCTTGGAAGGTAAATGCTTATAAGAATCGATTTTGGTAGTGTTTAGAAGTAAAAAAAAACTTTAAATTATGGATCGGATTCCATCCATTTTTACTACAATTTATGTAAAGTGTTATAAGTTCGATATATATTTAATGATTGTACATTAATTTTCCAAAATCCATGAAATCACCTTTCCAACTACCAACATACAGCTCACCGCCATTGTTTCCGCGTTAAGCCTGCAGTGTTAAAATGTTGAAAATCAAATTTTTTGTCTGCAGATATAAATTTATCATTACGAAATAATTTTTGATTTATTATTATTATATACAATAACTAAAGACATACATAGATATGAATAAATTTAATCAATAGCATTACACAATTAATGACATTAGACATTCCGTGAAGTCAGAAAACGAGATAACCTTATGTTAGAAATTAGAAAGGTTTTGTTGTTTTCTTTACAAGTCATAGAACAAATAATTTTAAAAAATCAAAAGTGTTGAATGATTTCTTTAAGCGTCTGTGAAAATATTGAAATTACAAAATGCTACAGTGTTATAGCAGAAAAATGTTTCTTTTGTTACAAACACACAGTAAGTTCTGGTATTCAGAGACATTGTTTAGCCACTTTTCACATCCAAGCGATGAAACGATACATTCTTATCATTTGAAATAAGAAAGTTTGAAGAGCTAATTTGATTAACTATATCTGTTACTGAGCATATCTTTAATTTTGATGTGAGTGTAAGACTAGAGGGAAGGCAGCTAGTCATCACCACCCACAGCCAACTCTTGGGCTACTCTTTTACCAACGAATAGTGGGATTGACCGTCACGTTATAATGCCCCACGGCTGAAAGGGCGAACATGTTTGGTGTGATGGGGATTCGAACCTGCGACCCTCAGATTACACGTCGAATGCCTCAACACATCTGGCCATTCCGGGCCTTTAATTACCAAAATTTGCGTTTTCATATAGCAAAGCTACAAAGGGATATCCGCTGTACCAACCGAGGGAAATCGAACCCTTAACTTTAGCATTGTAAATCCTTATTTATTATTAATTATGAAAATACATTGAGTTGAAACCTCCTGTGACCTACGATACAATAGATAAAGAACAAGATAAGCTATATTTGTTAGATTTTGTTTATACCTTACAGGATTTCCAATATATGAGCTTTCACGAAGAAAAGTAGTTAATAATTTGTTATGAGCCTGAAGTGTCATATCAGGTCAAAAATTACTCTAGTGGCCCAGCAAACTGTCTGCGTGCTTCCAATGCAAGAAACCGGGTTTCGATATCCGTGATGGGCAGAGCATAGATACCCCATGATGTAGTGTTGTGCTAAATTACAAATAAATAGTGCAAAATATTATTTCTTATGTCAACAATACTTGAACTACGAACCATCTTATACTTTATTTTAGCATGCGTACAACCAAGTGAAAACTACCAATGTCCTGAAGGACTCACACTGAGACATAACCTGTGTTGTAAGTTGTGCTTTCCTTCAAAGCGTTTACATGTGTGATCAGTATTTGTGAATTCTAATTTTTAAATAAATCGAAAAAGGAAAAACTGTTTCGAACAAACTAAGCAATAAATTAGTTATTATATACTCCATCTATTATTTTATTTTTAATTGTCAAAGTTAACATTGTAAACATTTCAAGCTTTTTTCTTAGATCCAAGTCAACCAGGAACGGAGGAAGATACATACGTTCCTTTTCCAAGGAAAAGTAAGTTATGCTACATATAAGATTACGTAAAACGTACCTTTAACGTGAAATAATATGTGTGGAAAGGTTGTTGACAAAATGTCGTGATGGAAAAATATTACTGTGACGATGTTTGTGTTGACGAGTGTTGTTCTTTCTTCCCATTAAATTTCTTCAATCCCTTATTCATGAAGGTAAAAAATGTAGTAATGTGTGAAGACCCGATCTCTTATAATATTCCAGTACATTGTGGACATTATTTTCTATTCTAAATAATAAATATCTTACCATTTCACCACTCATAGCAACTCAGGTAAAACACGATTCACCAAACCACGTCTATCATTCCCACTAATTCACTGTTCACAGTTTGAGCTTTTCTGTTGTCTGAAGTAAGTTTTTAGACCAGTAATTGTATGCCATAAGTATTTTCCTCCTCCTAGTATTGTTGTATTATTTAAACCTTGACTATTTTATAAAAAACTGGTTGACTCGAACAGAGTTTTACATTAGTTTACAATAAAAAGACCGTCCATGTACTTTCCCTTTGAATTGTTACCAATAGTTTTCCAATATATTCTCTTGCGTTTGTAGTTCATTTAGACACTAATTACAGATTTCTTTGAATAGTGAAACATATAAACAGTATTCAGTTTACAAATTGCTAGTAAGTCAGTGTCGACAATCATACATCCTTGAAAGTCTGAAAACTCGTTACTTTTGCCTTTTGTCTTGTTACAAATATATATAACTGCTGTAATGGTGGTCAGTCACGTGACGCATCAAATGATCATCCTGGTTTGATATAAAAACACAGTCAGTGTATTTGATTGTCATAAGATATGATAAGTTAATATCTTTACTTGGATTATCAAGGAAGAAAGTAAATCTAAAGTGATACTTTACACTTCTTTACCCGTACTGTTTTATCCATGTGCATTAAACTTATACGTGTTTCAATAAATAAATAGAATAAATATTCTATTTGAAAATAGAATAAATAAATAACTCAGAACGCTGTGGTTATCTTGTTATTTTCACTGTAAGTATACCAAATGAAACGTAGCCTTCTCCAATACTATCATATAACAAAACAAATTGCACTTGACTAACTAACTTTCTTTTTAACTTGTATTTTTCCATTTCAGCACCATCCATGTCAGAACATACGATTCCATTGGTAACTGCTGCAGTAGGAATACCACTTTTGTTAATTTTTCTAAGGTAAGAACAAAACAGTATTTTTTTATGTTTTGTTGAATAGATCTTAATATAATTTTAAGTTATTAATAGTTGAACCATGTGTGTATATACTTAATAATGAATTTAAAGGGGCTGAGAAATAAAAAAATATATTAGTTACTTTATTTTCATTAGAATGATAAATATTCAAAAGGTTACAAACGCTTGCATTAATAAGAAATATATAAGGGGAAATTAGCATCATTAGTTTACAATAAAGTGTATTTTAAGTGTGGAGATTCACTTAAAGCTTAAATTGTGGATCACTTTTACAATATTACAAGTTCTTCTGATGAAAACATTCCTTGTAAGTATGTTATTGTTCAAACTGTTTTTTTATATGTAAATACAATAAGGTACTGTGCGTGTCAGTAGAAATACTTGAAATTTAAACGTGTAAAATATGGGTAACCTAAATTATTACAATTCGAGTACTTGAGATAAATATAAAAGGCATTTTCATTCAAAAAAGTTCTTTAACTAATTAATGATTTTCAGTTTATTTCAATATGGTCTTAAAATTGAAATTTATCAGCGAGTATAATAATTATTCAATTATCCCTCTTGAGCTATAGCATTTTATTCCTGTTTACATTTGTTATCTTTATTTTAAAGAGATGCAGCAGGGGTCAACTTGCCATGTCCACCGTGGGGAACTGAACCCGCCTATTTTAGTGTTATATGTTCATATACTTACTAACGTTCCACTGGGAGAGAACGTCCCTGTGGATGTCGTTGTTAAATATTATTATTTCTAGATTATAATTATATTCCATTTTAATTGACATAACACTGATGTACAAATAAGAGTCAAATTAAATCATCCATGTTATTTATTAGCGCTTTTCTTTTGTAGTGTCATTATTTGGAAGTGCAATTGTTGTAGATGTAAAAGAGTAAAATCAGCTAACACAGAAGACCATACAAATAAAGATGATAGAAAAAAATTAAATATTCACTTGTACCACAAAAGATGAAGAGCAGTCTGTTAATACAAACGAGAAGAGAAAATGTAAAAGTATAAAAGAGAAGAGGGCCAAAACGTTCAGAATTTTCATCTTCCTGAAGTAAGTATTGTGATAACGGGAAATGTCATCACATTTCACTATTTCATACCGAGTGTCTGGGACTTACAACGCTAGAAACCGGCTATCGATAGTCGTGGTGGGTAGAGCACAAATAGACGAACATAACAAGAATGTAATATACCTTCAGTCACATATGTTTACTTACTTTCTATACATTTTATGCTGGTGTTCTGCATGAAGTTTAGACACCGTTATAAATATAATGTATTAAGGCTATAAACTTTACACTCTAATCTTCCACCTTATAAGAAACGTTTAAATTTAATGGTATCGATTTTAGAAGGAAATTGCAGTCGGTTTAAATGGATACTTGATAACAGCTTCTAGAGACGTTGTGTGTAGATATATACATGTAATACAGGTTTCTTCTTTATCATTGCAGCCATCTCAAAACATTTTGGAAATTGTTGTACTCTATTGACTCTTTTGTGAGTCATGTGTTTTCACAGTTATTGACACAGTTACAGATGAATCTTAACTTGGTATAGGTATACAACAACAACTTTATGCCATGTCGCTTAGCAACAAAAGTATAACCTGATATTCTTGTTAATCTGTGTACTCAAAGTATAAAGTGAAATGTATGAACAACAAAACTGTAAAATTACATATTTTCTACTGTATTAACATTTGGGAAGATATATGAAAGATGCTTCTAATATGACCATTTTAAAACGGTTCCACTTGGATAGAAGCTGTTTCAAATTATGGTTCTAAGCCCGCTACGGGGAAAGGAAGGCGTTTTATCAGTATTTTATCTCATGGTTTTCATTGATCTGGTCACATATAAGGGAGACAATTATTCATGTCGTTAGATAACTTTTCATTAATTATGAAGTTACGTAAATTCCGTCCAAGGGACTAGCACTTGCGCTAGTATATAATACCATTATATACTATTATATTCATTATATATAATACCATTATATTCTTCATTACCATTCAAGCCGTCTCCAAACCTTTAATAAATGTTTATTCTATAGATTTGTACTGCATGACTCTGTTTATGAGTCATTACCTCGTAAAGTTGGGTTGTACTCATTCCATTTAGTAGTAGAGAGACATATATACGTATGATGTATAATGTGAGGACTTCCATCCTTCATATACTACAACTGCTAATTTAGTTGTGTAAGACTAGAGGGAAGGCAGCTGCTAGTCATCACCACCCACCGCCAACTCTTGAGCTATTCTTTTGCCAACGAATAGTGGGATTGACCGTCACATTATAATGCTCCCACGGCTGAAAGGGCGAGCATGTTCGGTGTGACGAGGATTCGAACCCACGACCTTCGAATTACGAGCCGAGCGCCTTAACCACCTGGCCATGCCGGGACATTTATATTTGCTTATTTTCTTTTGCTGTTTAACAAACCGGCATTAGCCAAATTTTCTTTGCTTGGATAACTGTAGAACTTTGATGTATCTTATCTGATGTTCAAACACCCCTTTCGTCATGCCAAAATTTTAAACAATAGAAATTCTCTAACAAGTTTACATTTATGCTAGCTAGAAACTTTCTAATTAAAAACACTGGACTCATTTACGCACCACATAGAGTTAAAAATGTATTTTATTTTACTTTTTATGAAGCATCATTATTGTCGTGTTTGTATTCTTTTTGCGCTTTAGTTCAAATCGATATTGATGAATTTCGCAGCGTCATCTCGATATTAAACTGTTTCCAAACAAATATTAAAATATTCGAATTTTAAATACAAAGGCACCCATAGATTAAGGACATCTGGTGGAGCCCAGTAATAGGACCGAACACTAATATCTCTAAAAGTCTGGTATTAATGCTCATGGTGAGCAGACACAGACTGTCCGTTTTGAAGTTCTCTGATAAAAAAAACCAACAAAAACAACGTAGAGTAAAATTCTCGATAATTGCAGCAACTAAATTAAAATATACATCACGCAATTTATCATTCTTAAAAGTATAGTTGTTGGTACCAACGTTTTTTTATTTCAATTTCTTTTTTAGTTTGATTATTTTTGAAATTCTCAAATTTCTAATAACGCTTGTTAGTAATTGTTCACATTTTGTTCTGTTTAGTACTGGAGACATATCGTACTTTCTACAGAGTTTTCCCGAAGTAAAGTTGTAAATATTTCGACATGCACAAGATAAACATTCCCTTCCCTTTTACTTATTAGAAATCAATTTATAAAGTCAATTAGTTTGCTCAAAATTTGGATATTTCAATAAAAGTGTTGTTCGAAAACGTATTTGAATTGATATCCACTAAATTTATATAGCCCAGTTATCGGTAGTTTCATTGTATTAATTTTCAAGAGTTAATTTCTATATAATGATAACTAACATCAACCTATCCTGATTCTTGTTATTTTTAGAAAGAAACAAAGGCGAATGTTTTCACCAATAGGAAGGACATCCAAAATACCAATGCCTCAAGTGAAATAACAAACATTATCACAAGTCTTGAAGGATCACATGCCAAATATTTTATAACAACACAGCCTCATAAATACATGTATAAACCAATTATCTCATATATATCGGAAACTCTGTTAACTGAAAGGAAGAAGGTACCTTCACGTTGTAGACGTCACAACAAATTTACGAAATATAAATCAATGAGACCTCTTTACTTCAAAGAACTGCGAGATTTGTTTAACGAAAAAAATCATCAGAGTCAGAGGGTTCTGAGGACTAGAGTCGACAGACAAATTGAGAAACGTAAGCTCCTGAAACATAGTTAGATCCACAAGAATTTTTTGACTAGTGTTTAACCGAATTAGAAAGCCAGATGCAAGACAACAACAGAAGAACTTCTATGATCGGACGATTTTCTTCACTAATAAGAGACAATGACTCTCGATTTATGTTTTCTTGTCCCGGACTTTCATAAACTTCACATCGATAAAAAAAATTAAAATAAAATGTATGTAAATAGAAAATAAAAGTTATAGAGTATTTAAAATTGCCTGTTTTATCGCTTTAAAATCCATGTTTGTTTCAAGAAAATGATTATTTATTACAGAAGCTTTATAAATTATAACTTCACTGTAGACACACAAGTTGTGGAAAGAATGATTTCAAATTAGTAATTAATATTTTTTGGATATACAAAACTGTTTAGTTTAAGAGTTATTATTCAATTTATTTGGTGAGTTAATATTTAATGATTTAAAAAAATCTTTTAATCGAATCAGTTTTAGATTGTGAAAGTATGATTTATAATAAGTACAATAATACACATTGAAATTTGCACAGATTATTTCTTTTCATTTGATCTACGGTATCGCTTTACAAATAGTAATAGTAACGATCTTACATGGAAACACCACAGTTTAGTGGGTACGTTTATTTAAATTATTTCTTAGTTATTTTTGGCGTTAGAAATTACTTTTCTGTCGTATCGAATGTACACATTATTTTCTTTTATCAGCATAGAGCATTTAAATGCCTACTAAACAGCCATATCAAATACAAATATAAAGTCAAAGTGTTATTTAAGAGATGATTGGAGATTCTAGTTTTAGTTAAGTGAAACGTTAAAGCCATGAAATGTTAGCAGGTACTCTGTTTTCTTATGTTAAAAATACTGCTTCCAAAGTCGAAGCACACTATGGAAATAAAACCCTTGTATTTAAATAAACAATAACTATTTTAGGTAAATTCTTTCTGACACAAATTTTAGGTTTATATTCACAGAAACATTTACTTTAAAAAAATGTAATTACATTATTTTGAAAGTTACGTAAATGTTATCCTGCTATTCCTCATTCTATGTTGATGTAAAATAGTTGAGAGTTCTAGATTATGAGCTGTCTGAGAAATATAAGATCAGAAAGTAAATATCGTTATCTTCCACGGTTTATGAGCCCTGTTCCTGGTTACCTATTTATAATAGATTTTGAGGAATTCAAAACTTTGTTGGTACGTTGACTGTTTAATATGAACTGAAGCAAAATTTCCAAGAATGGATTCAATTGCGTTTCACTTTTATCTTTTGTTTTATATTTAAGCATAAAGATCTATATGTGTGCTCTGCTCACCACAGGTATCAAAACCAGGGTTCTAGCAGTGTCAATACGCAGCACAACTATGTGTCGATAGTGGTCTTTATCTTTCATATGTTATACCTATTTTCATTGGTGCTGGTCTTGTTTGATGTTTCTAGCTCATAAAAGAAGACTTTCTTCCAACAAAATTGTTAACCATTGGTCCTGTGAGTAGTTAGTTGATTTGTTTGTTGTTAAGTAGAAACATATATACACAGGAGACTGTGTAGGATCTATGAACAGACATTTAGAACAACATTTTCTTTTGTATATAATAGATAAATACTACACCAGAGAGTTAAAACATGTAAATACAAAAGTGGTCAAAACAGTTTAAAAATGGAGAACGTTATTGTACGTTAGTCAAATGAATTCTGTGAGAAAAAATATCAATGTTTGTTGAATGTGTTGACCACTGTAATTATTGAGCATATGAAACCCTTTTTTACAACGAGACTTTTAAAACCTCATGGTTTTTCGTGATGTCTACCAATTTACTCTAAAAGAGGCATATTTTCAACGTTAAACCTAAGTTTCAGTTGAATAATTTCGAAACTTTCGTCGGGACAAATTTATTTAAGAAATAGTTTTGTTTAAATGAAAGTTAGTTTATTCATGAGTATTGATTTTGATATTCAGTGAAAGTTTAATCTTACCGTTTATTAGGTAACTATAGTTGTTAAGTATTTCGTAGTATTATTGTATTGTGTTTAAAGTTTTATGGACACAAGCCATTTCCCACATCTTTGGTAACGTCTTGGGCTCCACATTGACTACGAAGAAAAACTAGTTATCTACAACATGTCAGCCAAAGAGTTCGAAACACTGTCAGGAATCGACCTTAAAGAAGAGAATGATTTCTTGAAACATACAAAAGGTTGAGAACCACTGCAATAACAGTTCTGTGAGCCACTTTTACTCACCAGCTCTCCTTTTCTCTGACATTAAAATTTATCCATCGCGTTACGGATTTACTATTATACATTTATTTAAGTTTAATAAACGTAACGCACATTTGTAAATGTGTATTGCGCATGTCCCAACTGTTTCTAGAAGAAATAAGAATCAACAATTAGTAATAATCAGTGATTGATTTTCGAGAAACATGAGCTATAAAATCACAAGAACAATGTATGTTGTTTGGTGACAATGTATGTGTAATAATCAGTGATTGACAGTATTGTTGTCTACCGAACTTTCTAGAAACTATGAGCTGTAAAGCTATCGCAAAACGCGGGAAAAAATAGTATGTTGATTGGTGGAGCATAAATCAACAATTGTTGTCTACCGAACTTTCTAGAAACTATGATCTATAAAGCTATCGCAAAAGCGCGGGAAAAAATAGTATGTTGTTTGGTCGCTAGAGTCAGTACACTTTGAGCTTCGTAAGCTGTAATGTGATCAACGTCGTAAAACCACAGAATTGTACCAGGAATATTTATAGATTTGGAACATTACAATCCATTTAACATAAGTGAATTAACTTATGACGTTAGTATTTCTTAGAGGACATTAAATATCTTCGTCGGTAAAAGTTACCTTGTAAGTGGTGCAAAACAGCTAAGAATAAAGGGCAAGTTAACTTGAGCAAGGTATAACAACATCAAGTCAGAATTAATTCGCTAATTGTGGACCTGAATCATCGATACAATATTCAATTCTGAACCAAAGAGAGACTAAATTATTTGTGAGTTTGTAAAATTTATATAAATAAATCATTTATTTGTGACAACCATTATCATAAATTGTAATGATGTTTCTTTGTTTGTTTTAGAATTTCGCACAAAGCTACCCGATGGCTATCTGTGCTAGCCGTCCCTAATTTTGTAGTGTAAGACTAGAGGGAAGGCAGCTAGTCGTCATCACTCACCGCCAACTCTTGGGCTACTCTTTTACCAACGAATAGTGGGAATGATCGTTACATTATAACGCCTCCATGGCTGAAAGGGTGAGCATGTTTGGCGCAACGGGGATGCGAACCCGCGAAATATTTTTTTCTTTTCCAAATGTTTCGTTTTTGTTTATATATCATTAAAACTGATTATAAAATTTGTTTTGACCACCTTCACCTTTATTCTTAAATAAATAATTACTGTGAGGGGTGCGAGAACATTAAAATTTTTTAGAGGTGCGGGCCATAAAAAAGGTTGGGAACCATTGTTGTAGGATCTGAGATCGCAGGTGTTCAGTGTTACTGCTCATCCATTTTATGTCTGTCGAATTTCGCAGCATATATGTATGAAGGTGTTATTTGTGCACTTGCTCATAAAATTTAGTTCTCTTGTTTTAAAGTTGTCAAGTTTTGAATGCGGTGTTAAATTTACCTTAGTTTAGACAATAACACAAATGCAGTAGGCCTAACTTCGTATTTGCCTACAAAACTACACTATTTCGGCTACCGTACATTACTGTATAATGTACACATGCATTTTACTATTTATTCATTAATGTTTACATTTTTGTTGTATTTCTTAAAACATAGAAAGTAAATGAGAAATACGTTAATTTCAAGGGCTCCAAGAAGTATAGTTTAAAAAACCACGGGTATCACACAATCTAACAGTTTGTTTTAATCACTGTTAGTAAACGTGTATACCTTTAAACATTAAATGCTTGTTTCTTAGCAGAATCTGTTTACTTTAATATAATCTTAAAATATTTGTGGTTCTCTCTATTTTTATATTTTATATAATACATGCATATAGTGGATATGAATAAATATATATAAAAGGTTAAAGTTGTTTGTACAAAATAAATCTACAGACGACAAAAAAACTTGTTACATTTAAGACTTGCTGTTCTGAGATCCACACCGACAAATCGTCACACACGTGATCGCGAAAAAAACACCCTTTATTTACAATCTAGTCACAATTTCTTTATAAAATGTGGATAACATTTCGTTTTCATCACTCAACTTTGAATATCTGAGTTTTCCCATTGCTTCCCCTCACTTATCAATTTTATTTTTTATATCATTTCCTTGTCTTTGGCTTACGTCATTTCATAACAATTGATTCAAGAGTATAGTTACACTTGAAACCAGTACAAACTGTGATGAAAGACAACAATAAAGTTGAACCACAAAATTACTGAATATTTGCATATAGTAACTATGGAGACCAGACATTAAAATAAAAGCCGACTTTGAGAAGAAATAACAAAATTTTATAGCAAATAATTACCCACCTCACATTCCACGGGTATTTCGACCAGTACAATTTGTTGGTTTAAAGTTTTGTATGAATATTTTTATTGTATATTTACATAAGATGGTTCTATAAATCTCAATTAAATTCTAGAAATAAGAAGCAAAAGTCAGACAAGTAACATTCACTTTACTCTGCAACCTGTGAGAGGCTTAGCAATTAGGGTCAGCAAGTACTGGGCTGTTTTAGACAATGTCGTACTGAAAAATTTATAAAATGGGTCATTTTTAACACAAAAATATTTTTTACAGTAATTACTGCAGTGGAAACTGTTCTCATTGTGCGAAGCAAACATTATTTTGGTCTATTAAGTGTGTTATTGTTTAATTAAAAAAAACAGTTTTTAACTCCTTTCCTTAAAACTATATTTAGATATTACATCAATAAAGATATAATAAAACCTTAAAATTTAGTTCTAGTGAAAGTGGAATTCTTGTTATGAGGACAGTACTTTAAAATTCTGTTCTTTGATAAACAAAGGTTTGTTGTACGTATCGTAGTTATTTTTATAATTGTCTGAATTTAGAATACCAAAGTAGGAATTTTTATAGATTTTTTTGTGTGGTGCCATTTAGTAGAGAGTGACACAATGTATTTGTTGTTTCGGTTACATAGATTTATTGTCAGTACTTCACGCATGTTGCCTTCCCTCGTTCAGTGCATCGGAAAATAGTTTTAGCTACAGTAGGTTTAGTTTATCATTTTGTGTTGACAGAATATGACTCACCCTACGTAATATTTAGTAACAGGGACAGGAGACTGCATGCTGCGTCATCTTAATCATTGCGTAACAATATGCATTTGTGTAAATTGAGAAATTTAACTTGATTACAAACATGAGTCAGGTATAAAACCAAATTTATGTTAAAAAGAACTAATAAACAAATTGAAGGTATAACATGATATAATTAAAGTTGTGGTGCAGTTTTAAAATATATATTATCTTTACGAACTCGTAAATAATAAGTTGTACAAAATAAGGAAATAATTTTATTTTTCATGTCATTGCTTGAATTTATTTTAAAAAATAAATAATTACACTAAACAAAGTGAAGCTAATTGCTGACCTGTTTTATTCACTTTCAATGTTACAATGTATGCTAACATGTTTTTCCATGTAAGGATATATCATTACAGATTATAAAACAAACAAAACATGGCTGCTATGCGTTTTAACATTTTTATTAATAAAGCAGAGAACAACGTTTCAATCTTCCAAAAACATTTTCAAGTTAACCATTCCGAGATGCACTTTTGTTTCGAGTGGGTTTTTTGTCCTTAAGAAGAACAATACGTGGTTTAATATGTAAAACAAAATGTACGGAGGGAAAGAAATATTAAATGTACTTGTACTGAAAAAGAATATGTTTTGAAATCATTGCGAGTTGTGGATTTGTTTGTATAATCATATGGTGAATTATTACAAGCACTTCTAACGTAGAAGTGTGAACTTTGTGTGATTTTTGTCATAATGTGCTATATTTCCGAAATAAACATAAAAGTAATATTGCTTTATTTTGCCTATTTTATCGAGTAAACTTAAATTTAAAAAGTATGTTCATTTTCTCGTTGATTGAGTTTTGGTTAATAATTTTTAAATTAATCAAATATTTGAAAGAGCTTTGTTCGTAATTTTGAACACGTAGGACAAGGTCTAAACAAGTTTACAATCAACTAGATTTTGATATATTTGATTATAACTCTAAATTGTTTAAAAGACAACTTTTAAATAGTTTGGGCTTGTATATCGGGAAAACTTAAATTTAGTTAATACTTCAGGATTTTCCTTTTATAATTTTATAAATAATATTCGTGACGATAGATGGCGCTATAATGCAACAGGATTTATGCAACAGGATTTTTCTTTTTGCTCTTGTTTGAGATAATAGATGGCGATACGGGATATTATTTCGCAATACAAAAGTTTGGTAATAGCTGTTATATGGTTGTGCACTTCCGCAAAATTTCTAGAATGTTCTTTTGACTTTTCGTCAAGCATGTTACACAATTTTCCTTGAACCTTTTATAAAAACAAATGTTAATAACTCTTAAATACGTTTGGTGCTTAATAAAGATGTAGAAGTTGAAACTTTGCGTCAGAATATGAGAGCTATGTTTTCTATTTGTTGCTCTAGAATACAGTGAAAAGGCCCATGAGTGTTATTTAAGGCGTTTTTCGTGACTCGTTGCGTAGTTAGCTACTTGGAAGGACGCAAGAGTGTATGCTGAATGGTAGGTAGAGTAGAACTCGGGATATATCGGGAACACGACAGGCAAAACTTTCGACGCCTGTCCTGTGAAAGTGGGTTTTCTCAGGGCACTCTCGTTTCCCACCACAGCAAATACTAAGGCATTGGATTTCTAGATCCCAGCCCAGGGAACTTTATTGCCAGACCCTGAGTTGGGTCGTTTGAATTGAATTGTAGCCATGTTCATATTTACTTGACTTCTTCCTTTCGGGACGGGACCCGACCATTCTTTCCGGTGCTGCCTTTGCCTCCACCCAAAAAAAAGAATTAAAAAAAAAAATCCTAATAACTCGCGAAAGGGGACGAAGAGGAACCACAACGTTCTTGAACACCCCAGTTGGAGAGAGAACTCTTCTGATTTCTCTCTCTCTAAACTAAACCCCTGGCACGTTAGTTTGAGTTTGAGACTGGATATTAGAAGAACGATTAGAGGCGTCGTATCGGCAACAATGAATGGCAAATTTTGAAATAACACTAGTGAAATAGTGTGATCTAATAATTGTATTTTCTTATTTAAAGAAAAACGGAAATAACGCTGAAGAATTATCGTGAAGATGCAAATATGTTAACTCTAAATTTATTGTCATGATAGACTTAAATGTTTTTAATTAAACATCCGGATAGTAATGTCTGTTAGTTTAATCATCTGTTACTATTTTTTCTGAAAGTTTAAGTGGAAGATTAAAGAAAAACTCGTTAGTTATACATTGTTCCAGTAGTAATTTCTGGAAGAAGACGACATGTTAATCACTTATTCACTCTGGCGAAATCACGAAAGCAAAACGAAACGATAATGTGAAGATCAGGTATTAAGTTGGAATTCTTAGATTACTCTTAGAATAAAATCCTTTTAATATGGTGCTCTCAAAGACTTAACTCTGCGTCAGTTAAACATGTTTTTAAATTATATATAGGTGTTCTATATATGATGCGAGTATGTTTACAACTGTTAAACTTGCATATAGTCTAGGCTGTCGAACAGGGGGAGGGTGTTAAAGGAACTTATTTGTTTTAATAGGTTCGACTGATATATAGATTTCTATTGTACTTGCAGTTGAGGCTATAAATGAATCTACAATATCTAACGATGCCTTTTGATGGTTAAGAATCTCGAAATAACTAACTGCTTAAGGAGTAGGTCCACTAATGGCTCACCTTTGACACTGTGCCTCCCCAAACAAAACAAAGCAAATTAGATATTCATAGATAACTTTTAATCGGGTAGATAGACGTACTAAAACATCACTACAAAGATCTTACGATTAATGTATATGTATGATTTTGATATTTTCAGGAGTGTTCGTAACATGTATACAAGATTATCAAACATTAATTTCACTCACTGGAAATCTTGATCTAGTGATGAAGGTTCACGGATAGATGGAACTAGTGTCAAATAAAATCATCATGGAAATAAAACAAAATAATAAAAAAGAATAAAAATAGCTTTATATCTCTTATCACGTTCAAATCTGAAAGATAAGTGAAAATATACATAACTCCTGATGACAAGAAACTCAATTGAAATAAAAATGTATCTCAGTACGACAGTTATGGGTGTTGACACTTTTATTGATAAGTAGAGAATAACGTTTGGACCTTCCTAGGTCATCTTCTGGTCAGTAAAAAGAGTTTTCAATTCTCCGTTGCCGTACAAATGTCTTAGGGACGACAGTATAAATGGGTTCGGGATTGATACATATCTCCAGTAACCAATTAGCAACCCCCTATAGAATTCACTACCATCAAAATTAACTTTATGTTCAATAACCAAAACTACCAACAAATAAATGGCCTAAGTATGGGAAATCCGATGTCAACAGTTCTAGCCAACATTTTTATAACACCGACTGAATCTCAAGCGGTAAATTCAGCCTTCCATCCACCAATGTACTGGTGCGTTGATGATACAAATGCTGAATTCACATACACAAAATACACACTTAGTTTTTCAATTACGTTAACGCTATTCACCCCTACAATATGTTCACTTGTGAACAGAAAAAAAAACTCTCCAAATAACATTTTTTAACCTCAAGATCACTAGAACTGAAATGAAATTTAAACCAGAAATCCACAAAAAAATTACCCACACTGGATTATACATTCCCTGGGACTCGGCACATGAAACAAAACAAAAACAACATATTAAGAAACCAGATAAACACAACCACAAAACTATGTTCACCTGATAAAATTAACTATGAAATCAACAAAATAAAACAACGTTTTATCGACAAATTTCCTAAAAAAACGTGGAAAAATTATACGCACACACCAAAACAAACAACAATAAACAACAAAACCTCATGCTGCTGAATGCCACATGTTCCCGACATCAGCAAAAAAAATAATCAACATTTGGAAAAACCTTATAACAAAACACAACATTCCAGTAAACACCAAATTTATTCAAAAACCAGGTACAAAACTAAAGTCTGTTATGAGTAAAAACTGCATTGACAAACACAACAATAAAATACAATGCAATAATTGCCTTGACTTATATTAGAGAAACAAGCGGGAAAATGAAAACTAGATTCAAAGCACAACAACAACAAAAAACGCCTTCACACGTTTTTGAACACTGCAAATCAAATAAACACAGCATTACCATAGAAAACACACAGATACTAAGTATGGAAACAAATATAAACAAACGTAAAATGAAAGATGCTCTACTTTTGCAGAAACTAAAACCAAAATTAAACCAATATAAAGGAACATCTTTATACCTATACTAATTAATGACTGTCACACCTGTTGAAACTCGTCCTGAGGACTTGTGTCCAGCAACGGTCACTCGCAAACTCTCTTTCTTAACCTGAAGATGACCTAGGAAGGTCAAAACGTTGTTCTCTCCTTATCAATAAAAGCCGTTCTCAAATAGAATGTAGATAACTCAACATAATGTCACCGTATTATAGATTATATTTTTTGTTTTACTTTATTTTGTTTAGTTTCTTTCAATGATAAATTATGCAGAAGTATAAAACTAACGTTTTTATGTTGTTTATAACTTACACTGATGACACAGAAGCACATCATTTGAAATAGTTCACGTTGTCAATCAATAGAAGGACCACTAGCAACATGTTAATCCTTGGAAAGATTAAACAATCATAAACACTTCCACACCATGATCTTCAGAACGCTGTTAAAGGTAATCTCCTCTAAATGTGTGTTTTGATTTGTACCAAAACGAGTCATTAATAAGTTCAAGCTGTTCCAAAGAATAACTAAAGAGATTTATTTGGTATTTAATGTCAGTGTCAGAGACTGTTTGTGTAATGAAGTGTTTTATATCATGAAAGACATCATTTAATGACATTCGCGCACGTGTGTTTGACTTGGTTTGTTTGTTTTGAATTTCGCACAAAGCTACTCGAAGACTATCTGCGCTGGCCGTCCCTAATTTAGCAGCGTTGACAAGAAGGAAGGCAGCAAGTCATCACCACCCACCACCAACTCTTTGGCTACTCTTTTTCCAAAGAATAGTGGGATTGACTGTAACATTATAATGCCCTAACGACTGAAAGGGCGGGCATGTTTGGATGTATAGGGGATCCGAACTCGCGATCCTCAGATTACCCTTATGCACCTGGCTATGCCGGGCCCGTTTTAATTTGGAATACATTGAGTCGTTAATAGGTTAATTCACTTTCAAAGACTGAATAATGACATGTATGTAGTATTTAATGTTACACTTAGATATTAAAACTCACACTACAGCACGTGACCCATAGGTTGCTAGTTGAGCACCCTAAGTACTTACAAGTGTTGTGTAATTGAGTGTAGGAATGTAAAGAGCGTGCTTAGATGTTTGATTATAATTATAATCAAAGCACAAAATTTTTATTAGTTTGTTTTTAGTAGCATCTATTTCTGTAGAGGGCATGCTTAGATGTTTGATTATATTTACACAACTCCCTTCAAACATGTGGTCAGCTATTGGTCAGTTACTTCTTTTTTTTCTTTGTGAACCTGACGATGACCGAAAAAGGTCGAAAAGTTGTTCGCTCCTCTACATAAATAAATTTCTCAACCAATACCAGCCATTTTAAAATATATACTTTTCTTTACAAGTTGTTTTTCTCGTCATCACGGATTAAAAAAAATGTGTTTGTTTTTTCCCCAATAACACGTAACTAAATACATGAAACCCAGTTTATGTGTGTCTGTGTACGTATGAAGACCTTTTCACATCTCAGAACACATCAGTTCATTATATACGTATGGACAACACAAAACCACCCGAGCAGAACATTTAATATACTGAAACGAAACATAAAACATAAAAACTAAAACAGTTTAAAGTTTCTATCTTACAGTAAATCAAAGATCTTAAAAAAGATAAATACAATGGAAGTTATACCCGTTAACGAAATAAATACAAAAATAAACAGATACAATGGACGGTACATGTAATTAAACCGATATTCAAAAACATAAAAACAATAACAATACATTTGATATTATTTCTTTTACTTTAACACTTACTTATTGTAAAGTATCACACAATATTACAGTTTGTTTTTATCACAACTAGAAAATTGTGTATCCTTTCAACTTTAAAACACAGAAATAGATGCTGCTAAAAACAAACTAATCAGAAAACAATCGTGGTTCTCTTTATTTTTATATTTCATGTAATACAAACATATATATACGTTTAAACTTGTATATGCAGAATAAATCTACAGACGAGAAACATCTCAAACTTGTTTCTCTGTGATTTACACCAACAAATCGTTACATTCGTGAGCGTGAAGAACGACCCTATTATTTATACTCTAGGTACAAATTGTTAACTAAGTTTAAGACTAACTGGCTTTTGTATAACTCTACTTTTAAAATATTCACTTTTCAGTTTTATATTTCTCTTTTGATTTTCCTTTTCTTTCATTACGTAATTTAACAATTGATTGAGCAGTATTGTTTCACTTCTAACCAATATAAATTGTGAGATAAAACAATAAAGTTGAACCACGATACTATTAAATATCTGTATGTAGTAACTATGGAGACGAAATATTAAAATATAAACCGAACTGTGCGAAGAAAGAACAAAATCTTCATGGTCAAAGGCTGCTCACCTCGTATTCCCCGTGTTCTTCGGCCATTACAGTTTGTAGGTATAATGTTTTGCATAAATATTTTAAATGTGAATTAAATTCTTGAAATGAGAAACAAAAGTTAGACAACTGGTAACATTTACTATACTCTACAACCTATGAGAAGGTTAGCGATTACTGGGCTGTTTTACATCACGTCGTACTGGAAAATTTTGAAACAGTAAAAATTTTCTGCAAAAAAAGATTGAGTTTACAGGAAATACTGCAGGGGAAAAGTGTTCAGGTTGTGCTGATTCAAACAGTCATTTTGTATCTCTTAAATGTGCTACACTTTGTTAAAGAAAACCCACCAGTTTTTCTTTTCTTAAAACTATACTTATAAATTACATCATTAAAATATAATCAAACCTTCAGGTTCAGTCCAGGTTCTTGTTACAAGAAGAATACTTAAAATTAAATTTGTGACAAACAAAGGAATTTTATACGTATCCTACTTATTTTTGTAATTGTCTAAATCTAGAATACCAAAAGTGGAAATTTTAAATAGATATTTGTTTGTGGTGCCATTTGATAGATATGCCATAACTTATTTATTGTTTCGGTCACATACACTGATAGATACAGATATACATGCCATATTATAGTAAGATTAGAAAATGTGACGTTATTAATTCTTTATATTGGACTTACCAAACATATATATCTTCAACACTATATAATGCTCCAATTGGTAATACATAGCCGATACTATGTTCTTGTATTATTAATTAACTTTGCATTTACTTAGTAAATTTATAATAATTATTTTTACAACAATTATGCTAACAACTTAATATACTGTGATGGTTTACACGGTGTCTTCTCATCATCAGACAAATGTCTACAACACTTTTGTTACTAAGTTTTCTCAAGCATTTTTGTTGATTTTGAAATTTCACACAAAGATACATGAAGGTTATATTCGATAGCCGTCCTCAATTTAGCAGTGTAAGACGAAAGAGAAAGCAACCAGTCATCACCACCTACTACCAATTCTTCGGTTACTCTTTTACCAAAAAATAATAGAATTGACAGTAACATTATCACGAACCCACGGGAGAAAGGACGAGCATGGTTGGTGTGATGGGATTCGTACCCGTGACCCTCAGATTACGAATCAAGTGCCTTAATCATCTAGTCATCTTTGTAATGTTTCCTTAAGTAATCATTTAAGGATCATTGATAAGGATATTAAATTTGGTAGAGTGGTCAAGAATAACCACTTTTTGGTTAAGTAGTCATTTCAGGTAAGAATAACAATGGTACTATTGGATGATATAACCTGAATATTTGTATTTAGTGATAGTTCTTTTAAACTATTTCTTTAGGGCTCAGAAGGTTAGGATGAATCTAAACATAAATTTATAAAAGTAGAAAAGGTAGAATTTTCTGTAAAGGAAGAATAGGGTTAGACAACTTTTTTATTGTTTTCTTGGAAAGTTCCAAATGTTTAATAGCTCTTACTATTTGGTTTGGTTTCGTCAGTATAACAGACCATACGGTCTTCATACGTATAAAATATATACAAGCTTCGAGTTAAGAGAAATTCGGATGGCTTTAGTCAGAAGAAATCTTGTGTGTATGATATGGGGTTAAAACTAATCTGGAACTAAAACGTAATTTGTGAGTTATAAAATAACCGTTACTAATCATCTACTGCAATGTATCTTTTTTAACCTTTTGATCTTTTACTGCACCTGTTTTTATCCTTCCACAACTTGTGAGCATCTTTCAGGTTTTGAGTGCGCACCAACATATCATATTTTAAACTTTAAGTAAAAAATAATTATAAATCTGTATGAACAGTTTTACTCAGACATACATTATAATTTTGCAACATTTAGTGAGTGTAAGTCACAAAGAAGTAAGAAACCAATCCAGACTTTCATGTTTGTTAACATGCACGTATGTGTATTTTCTTAGAACAAAACACATTGGGCCATCTGCTGAGTCCACCGAGGGGAATCAAACGCCTGATTTTAGCGTTGTAAGTCCGTAGACTTGCTGCTGTACTTGCGGGGGACTGTTTAATATCTAAACTCTAACGTGTTTCTCCAGTAGACAATTTACCTATTAATTTTTAAATCATAATCCCAAATCCTATGATTGTATTTGTTAATAAATGTTTATTACTTAACATACTAATTACTCATGTTTTGGTTTTCTTACAGTTTTCTTTGTGGTTTATTTGCTATAAACTTTATATTTTACAACTCTATGATATTACAGACTTCGATCTGAACAACAACCAATGAAGATCGACTTTGAAAGTATCTATCGTCAACATCTGAATATGATTGGACATTATATACTACTATTATATATATATATATATCGTGAGCCGTAGTGTCTTTCCAACAGTTTATCTTTGTCTCCTGTTTATGGTATCTTTTTCTCGCGCTAAGTTTGAAAACCTCGGACGAAGACAGAGCTCAACATTTTTTAAATAACGAAATAACAGGTATGAATAATGTTAACAACAAACAGAATATTCTTCGCTAACTTGTAAGGAATTAATTACACTGTCATTCACATTTTAAAATGTGACGTAACGGTATGTTATTGTTGAGTGGCTTTTAACAGAACACTTCCTATACAAACTTGAAACATAAAACATGGAAAACTGACACCCTTTTGGCACACTTACTTTAGAGCAGTGGTTCCCAACCTTTTTTATGCCCCGCACCCCTAAAATTTTTTTTAGAGTATCACAAAATAACTCAATTTGTTTTTATTACTGGTAGTAACTTGTGTATCCTTTCAACTTTATATGTTTGTTTCTTAGTAGTACCTATTTATGTATTTTAATCTAATCATAAAACATTTTGTGGTTCTTTCTATTTTTATTTTTCACATATTACGACTGGATAATACATATATATATATATGTATACACACACATATATATAAATCTACAGACGACATGTATGACTTGTCACATCTCAAACTTTTTCCTCTGAGATATACACCAACAAACGGTTATACACGTAATCGCGAAGGGCGACCCTTTATTCATGCTCTAGGTACAATTTGTTGAAAAAGTTTAAAGGAGAAATTGTTTTTTAAAACTCAACTTTGAACATCTTCTGTCTTTTCCAACTGCTATCCCTCACTTGTCTGTTTTATATTTCTGTCTTCATTTTCCTTACGTCATATATATACAACAATTGATTGACAAGTATTGCTCAATACAAACTGAGAAAGACAATAATGAAATTGTTGGGAGTCTGTTGATAGAAACGGTCATTTTCTATCTGTTAAACTTGCTACTGTTTATTGATAAAAACAAGTTTGTTTTATTTTTTTAACTGCGTTTCTTAAAGCACCCCGCTAGTACAGTGGTATGTCTCCGGATTTACAACGCTTAAATTAGGGGTTGGATTCCCTTTGGCTTCACTGTAAGAAAGCACACACCATTTTTTATAACTAAAAGTTACATCAATAAAGATACAATCAAACTTTCAGGTTTAGTCCAAGTGAAAGCTGGGTTCTTGTCACAAGGATGGTACTTAACATTCTATCGATCTCAAACAAGGGAATGTTATAAGTATCGTATTTAGTGTTATAATTGTATGAATATAGAATACCAAATGTGGGAATTTTTAAATAGATTTTGATTTGTGGTGACATTTTATAGATATGCTATGATGTATTTATTGTTTCTGTAGATAGATACAGATATAAACACCATCTTATAGTAAGATTAAAAAATATGACGTAATTCTATATATTGAATTTACCAAAAATATTTTTATTCAACGTTGTAACATGCTACAGTTGTTAATATACAGCCTATACTATGTTGTTGTATTATTAATTAACTTTGCTTTTTGTTCGTGATTTTAGTAAAGTTTGATAATTATAATTATATAACCCACAACAACTTAATATTCTGTGATGGTTCACCTGGTGTCGTATTATCATTACTAACAACAACTTAATACACTGTGATGGTTCACCTGGTGTCGTATTATCATTACTAAAATGTTTACGACATTTCAATTTCTCAGCTGTGTATGGAACATTTTCTCACGTTGGGTGATACTCAATTAAGGGGCATTGATAATGTGGTTGAGTTTACAACAACAAGCAATATTTTGATCAGGTACTCATTTTAGTTAAAATAACAATTTTAGGTAGGATGTTGTTGTTTTGAATTAAGCACAAAGCTATACAATGGGCTATGACTCGTGACTGGGCGGTATGCTGTAGCGGTCAATCCAATTATTTCCTTGTAAAACAGTGTTTCGTGAGTGGTGATCACTCGGTACCTTTCCTCTTTTCTTTCACTGCTAAATTATCGACGGCGATAGCAGATAGCCCTCGTGTATACAAGAGTATCAGTAACTAACAACAATACTCAACTGACGACAAGAATATCACTAACTAACAACAATATTCAACTGAAGACAAGAATATCACTAACTAACAACAATACTCAACTGACGACAAAAATATCACTAACAAACAACAATACTCAACTGACGACAAGAATATCACTAACAAAAAACAATACTCAAATGACAACAAGAATATCACTAACTAACAACAATACTCAACTGACAACAAGAATATCACTAACTAACAACAATATTCAACTGAAGACAAGAATATCACTAACTAACAACAATACTCAAGTGACGACAACAATATCACTAACTAACAACAATACTCAACTGACGACAAGAATATCACTAACTAACAACAATACTCAACTGACAACAAGAATATCACTAACAAACAACAATACTCAACTGACGACAAGAATATCACTAACAAACAACAATACTCAACTGACGACAAGAATATCACTAACAAACAACAATACTCAACTGAGGACAAGAATATCACTAAGAAACAACAATACTCAACTGACGACAAGAATATCACTAACTAACAACAATACTCAACTGACAACAAAATATCACTAACAAACAACAATACTCAACTGACGACAAGAATATCACTAACAAACAACAATACTCAACTGACGACAAGAATATCACTAACAAACAACAATACTCAACTGACGACAAGAATATCACTAACAAACAACAATACTCAACTGACGACAAGAATATCACTAACTAACAACAATACTCAACTGACGACAAGAATATCACTAACTAACAACAATACTCAACTGACAACAAGAATATCACTAACAAACAACAATACTCAACTGACGACAAGAATATCACTAACTAACAACAATACTCAACTGACGACAAGAATATCACTAACTAACAACAATACTCAACTGACGACAAGAATATCACTAACTAACAACAATACTCAACTGACGACAAGAATATCACTCAACTGACGACAAGAATATCACTAACTAACAACAATACTCAACTGACGACAAGAATATCACTAACTAACAACAATACTCAACTGACGACAAGAATATCACTAACAAACAACAATACTCAACTGACGACAAGAATATCACTAACTAACAACAATACTCAACTGACGACAAGAATATCACTAACTAACAACAATACTCAACTGACGACAAGAATATCACTAACTAACAACAATACTCAACTGACGACAAGAATATCACTAACTAACAACAATACTCAACTGACGACAAGAATATCACTAACTAACAACAATACTCAACTGACGACAAGAATATCACTAACTAACAACAATACTCAACTGACGACAAGAATATCACTAACAAGAATATCAAACAACAATACTCAACTGACGACAAGAATATCACTAACTAACAACAATACTCAACTGACAACAAGAATATCACTAACTAACAACAATACTCAACTGACGACAAGAATATCACTAACAAACAACAATACTCAACTGACGACAAGAATATCACTAACAAACAACAATACTCAACTGACGACAAGAATATCACTAACAAACAACAATACTCAACTGACGACAAGAATATCACTAACAAACAACAATACTCAACTGACGACAAGAATATCACTAACAAACAACAATACTCAACTGACGACAAGAATATCACTAACAAACAACAATACTCAACTGACGACAAGAATATCACTAACTAACAACAATACTCAACTGACGACAAGAATATCACTAACTAACAACAATACTCAACTGACGACAAGAATATCACTAACTAACAACAATACTCAACTGACGACAAGAATATCACTAACTAACAACAATACTCAACTGACGACAAGAATATCACTAACAAACAACAATACTCAACTGACGACAAGAATATCACTAACAAACAACAATACTCAACTGACGACAAGAATATCACTAACAAACAACAATACTCAACTGACGACAAGAATATCACTAACAAACAACAATACTCAACTGACGACAAGAATATCACTAACTAACAACAATACTCAACTGACGACAAGAATATCACTAACAAACAACAATACTCAACTGACGACAAGAATATCACTAACAAACAACAATACTCAACTGACGACAAGAATATCACTAACAAACAACAATACTCAACTGACGACAAGAATATCACTAAAACAACAATACTCAACTGACGACAAGAATATCACTAACTAACAACAATACTCAACTGACGACAAGAATATCACTAACTAACAACAATACTCAACTGACGACAAGAATATCACTAACTAACAACAATACTCAACTGACGACAAGAATATCACTAACTAACAACAATACTCAACTGACGACAAGAATATCACTAACTAACAACAATACTCAACTGACGACAAGAATATCACTAACTAACAACAATACTCAACTGACGACAAGAATATCACTAACTAACAACAATACTCAACTGACGACAAGAATATCACTAACAAACAACAATACTCAACTGACGACAAGAATATCACTAACAAACAACAATACTCAACTGACGACAAGAATATCACTAACAAACAACAATACTCAACTGACGACAAGAATATCACTAACAAACAACAATACTCAACTGACGACAAGAATATCACTAACAAACAACAATACTCAACTGACGACAAGAATATCACTAACTAACAACAATACTCAACTGACGACAAGAATATCACTAACTAACAACAATACTCAACTGACGACAAGAATATCACTAACTAACAACAATACTCAACTGACGACAAGAATATCACTAACTAACAACAATACTCAACTGACGACAAGAATATCACTAACTAACAACAATACTCAACTGACGACAAGAATATCACTAACTAACAACAATACTCAACTGACGACAAGAATATCACTAACTAACAACAATACTCAACTGACGACAAGAATATCACTAACTAACAACAATACTCAACTGACGACAAGAATATCACTAACTAACAACAATACTCAACTGACGACAAGAATATCACTAACTAACAACAATACTCAACTGACGACAAGAATATCACTAACAAACAACAATACTCAACTGACGACAAGAATATCACTAACAAACAACAATACTCAACTGACGACAAGAATATCACTAACTAACAACAATACTCAACTGACGACAAGAATATCACTAACAAACAACAATACTCAACTGACGACAAGAATATCACTAACAAACAACAATACTCAACTGACGACAAGAATATCACTAACTAACAACAATACTCAACTGACGACAAGAATATCACTAACAAACAACAATACTCAACTGACGACAAGAATATCACTAACTAACAACAATACTCAACTGACGACAAGAATATCACTAACTAACAACAATACTCAACTGACGACAAGAATATCACTAACTAACAACAATACTCAACTGACGACAAGAATATCACTAACAAAACAACAATACTCAACTGACGACAAGAATATCACTAACAAACAACAATACTCAACTGACGACAAGAATATCACTAACAAACAACAATACTCAACTGACGACAAGAATATCACTAACAAACAACAATACTCAACTGACGACAAGAATATCACTAACAAACAACAATACTCAACTGACGACAAGAATATCACTAACTAACAACAATACTCAACTGACGACAAGAATATCACTAACTAACAACAATACTCAACTGACGACAAGAATATCACTAACTAACAACAATACTCAACTGACGACAAGAATATCACTAACTCAAACAACAATACTCAACTGACTGACAAGAATATCACTAACTAACAACAATACTCAACTGACGACAAGAATATCACTAACTAACAACAATACTCAACTGACGACAAGAATATCACTAACTAACAACAATACTCAACTGACGACAAGAATATCACTAACTAAAACAACAATACTCAACTGACGACAAGAATATCACTAACTAACAACAATACTCAACTGACGACAAGAATATCACTAACTAACAACAATACTCAACTGACGACAAGAATATCACTAACTAACAACAATACTCAACTGACGACAAGAATATCACTAACAAACAACAATACTCAACTGACGACAAGAATATCACTAACAAACAACAATACTCAACTGACGACAAGAATATCACTAACAAACAACAATACTCAACTGACGACAAGAATATCACTAACAAACAACAATACTCAACTGACGACAAGAATATCACTAACAAACAACAATACTCAACTGACGACAAGAATATCACTAACAAACAACAATACTCAACTGACGACAAGAATATCACTAACTAACAACAATACTCAACTGACGACAAGAATATCACTAACTAACAACAATACTCAACTGACGACAAGAATATCACTAACAAACAACAATACTCAACTGACGACAAGAATATCACTAACTAACAACAATACTCAACTGACGACAAGAATATCACTAACTAACAACAATACTCAACTGACGACAAGAATATCACTAACTAACAACAATACTCAACTGACGACAAGAATATCACTAACTAACAACAATACTCAACTGACGACAAGAATATATCACTGAACAAGAATAACAACAACAACAATACTCAACTGACGACAAGAATATCACTAACTAACAACAATACTCAACTGACGACAAGAATATCACTAACTAACAACAATACTCAACTGACGACAAGAATATCACTAACTAACAACAATACTCAACTGACGACAAGAATATCACTAACTAACAACAATACTCAACTGACGACAAGAATATCACTAACTAACAACAATACTCAACTGACGACAAGAATATCACTAACTAACAACAATACTCAACTGACGACAAGAATATCACTAACTAACAACAATACTCAACTGACGACAAGAATATCACTAACTAACAACAATACTCAACTGACGACAAGAATATCACTAACTAACAACAATACTCAACTGACGACAAGAATATCACTAACTAACAACAATACTCAACTGACGACAAGAATATCACTAACTAACAACAATACTCAACTGACGACAAGAATATCACTAACAAACAACAATACTCAACTGACGACAAGAATATCACTAACAAACAACAATACTCAACTGACGACAAGAATATCACTAACAAACAACAATACTCAACTGACGACAAGAATATCACTAACTAACAACAATACTCAACTGACGACAAGAATATCACTAACAAACAACAATACTCAACTGACGACAAGAATATCACTAACTAACAACAATACTCAACTGACGACAAGAATATCACTAACTAACAACAATACTCAACTGACGACAAGAATATCACTAACTAACAACAATACTCAACTGACGACAAGAATATCACTAACAAACAACAATACTCAACTGACGACAAGAATATCACTAACTAACAACAATACTCAACTGACGACAAGAATATCACTAACAAACAACAATACTCAACTGACGACAAGAATATCACTAACAAACAACAATACTCAACTGACGACAAGAATATCACTAACTAACAACAATACTCAACTGACGACAAGAATATCACTAACTAACAACAATACTCAACTGACGACAAGAATATCACTAACTAACAACAATACTCAACTGACGACAAGAATATCACTAACAAACAACAATACTGAACTCACGACAAGAATATCACTAACTAAAAACAATACTCAACTGACGACAAGAATATCACTAACTAACAACAATACTCAACTGACGACAAGATATCACTAA
Organism: Tachypleus tridentatus; assembly: GCF_004210375.1. Classification (NCBI taxonomy): domain Eukaryota; kingdom Metazoa; phylum Arthropoda; class Merostomata; order Xiphosura; family Limulidae; genus Tachypleus; species Tachypleus tridentatus. Next base: position 6,025,829 of record NW_027467782.1, on the reverse strand, counting down.
CTAACAATACTCAACTGACGACAAGAATATCACTAACTAACAACAATACTCAACTGACGACAAGAATATCACTAACTAACAACAATACTCAACTGACGACAAGAATATCACTAACTAACAACAATACTCAACTGACGACAAGAATATCACTAACTAACAACAATACTCAACTGACGACAAGAATATCACTAACAAACAACAATACTCAACTGACGACAAGAATATCACTAACTAACAACAATACTCAACTGACGACAAGAATATCACTAACTAACAACAATACTCAACTGACGACAAGAATATCACTAACTAACAACAATACTCAACTGACGACAAGAATATCACTAACTAACAACAATACTCAACTGACGACAAGAATATCACTAACAAACAACAATACTCAACTGACGACAAGAATATCACTAACTAACAACAATACTCAACTGACGACAAGAATATCACTAACTAACAACAATACTCAACTGACGACAAGAATATCACTAACTAACAACAATACTCAACTGACGACAAGAATATCACTAACTAACAACAATACTCAACTGACGACAAGAATATCACTAACTAACAACAATACTCAACTGACGACAAGAATATCACTAACTAACAACAATACTCAACTGACGACAAGAATATCACTAACTAACAACAATACTCAACTGACGACAAGAATATCACTAACTAACAACAATACTCAACTGACGACAAGAATATCACTAACAAACAACAATACTCAACTGACGACAAGAATATCACTAACTAACAACAATACTCAACTGACGACAAGAATATCACTAACAAACAACAATACTCAACTGACGACAAGAATATCACTAACAAACAACAATACTCAACTGACGACAAGAATATCACTAACTAACAACAATACTCAACTGACGACAAGAATATCACTAACAAACAACAATACTCAACTGACGACAAGAATATCACTAACTAACAACAATACTCAACTGACGACAAGAATATCACTAACAAACAACAATACTCAACTGACGACAAGAATATCACTAACTAACAACAATACTCAACTGACGACAAGAATATCACTAACTAACAACAATACTCAACTGACGACAAGAATATCACTAACTAACAACAATACTCAACTGACGACAAGAATATCACTAACTAACAACAATACTCAACTGACGACAAGAATATCACTAACTAACAACAATACTCAACTGACGACAAGAATATCACTAACTAACAACAATACTCAACTGACGACAAGAATATCACTAACTAACAACAATACTCAACTGACGACAAGAATATCACTAACTAACAACAATACTCAACTGACGACAAGAATATCACTAACAAACAACAATACTCAACTGACGACAAGAATATCACTAACAAACAACAATACTCAACTGACGACAAGAATATCACTAACTAACAACAATACTCAACTGACGACAAGAATATCACTAACAAACAACAATACTCAACTGACGACAAGAATATCACTAACAAACAACAATACTCAACTGACGACAAGAATATCACTAACTAACAACAATACTCAACTGACGACAAGAATATCACTAACTAACAACAATACTCAACTGACGACAAGAATATCACTAACTAACAACAATACTCAACTGACGACAAGAATATCACTAACTAACAACAATACTCAACTGACGACAAGAATATCACTAACAAACAACAATACTCAACTGACGACAAGAATATCACTAACAAACAACAATACTCAACTGACGACAAGAATATCACTAACTAACAACAATACTCAACTGACGACAAGAATATCACTAACTAACAACAATACTCAACTGACGACAAGAATATCACTAACTAACAACAATACTCAACTGACGACAAGAATATCACTAACAAACAACAATACTCAACTGACGACAAGAATATCACTAACAAACAACAATACTCAACTGACGACAAGAATATCACTAACAAACAACAATACTCAACTGACGACAAGAATATCACTAACAAACAACAATACTCAACTGACGACAAGAATATCACTAACAAACAACAATACTCAACTGACGACAAGAATATCACTAACAAACAACAATACTCAACTGACGACAAGAATATCACTAACAAACAACAATACTCAACTGACGACAAGAATATCACTAACTAACAACAATACTCAACTGACGACAAGAATATCACTAACTAACAACAATACTCAACTGACGACAAGAATATCACTAACTAACAACAATACTCAACTGACGACAAGAATATCACTAACTAACAACAATACTCAACTGACGACAAGAATATCACTAACAAACAACAATACTCAACTGACGACAAGAATATCACTAACAAAACAACAATACTCAACTGACGACAAGAATATCACTAACAAACAACAATACTCAACTGACGACAAGAATATCACTAACTAACAACAATACTCAACTGACGACAAGAATATCACTAACAAACAACAATACTCAACTGACGACAAGAATATCACTAACAAACAACAATACTCAACTGACGACAAGAATATCACTAACTAACAACAATACTCAACTGACGACAAGAATATCACTAACAAACAACAATACTCAACTGACGACAAGAATATCACTAACTAACAACAATACTCAACTGACGACAAGAATATCACTAACAAACAACAATACTCAACTGACGACAAGAATATCACTAACTAACAACAATACTCAACTGACGACAAGAATATCACTAACAAACAACAATACTCAACTGACGACAAGAATATCACTAACAAACAACAATACTCAACTGACGACAAGAATATCACTAACAAACAACAATACTCAACTGACGACAAGAATATCACTAACTAACAACAATACTCAACTGACGACAAGAATATCACTAACTAACAACAATACTCAACTGACGACAAGAATATCACTAACTAACAACAATACTCAACTGACGACAAGAATATCACTAACTAACAACAATACTCAACTGACGACAAGAATATCACTAACTAACAACAATACTCAACTGACGACAAGAATATCACTAACAAACAACAATACTCAACTGACGACAAGAATATCACTAACAAACAACAATACTCAACTGACGACAAGAATATCACTAACAAACAACAATACTCAACTGACGACAAGAATATCACTAACTAACAACAATACTCAACTGACGACAAGAATATCACTAACAAACAACAATACTCAACTGACGACAAGAATATCACTAACTAACAACAATACTCAACTGACGACAAGAATATCACTAACTAACAACAATACTCAACTGACGACAAGAATATCACTAACTAACAACAATACTCAACTGACGACAAGAATATCACTAACTAACAACAATACTCAACTGACGACAAGAATATCACTAACTAACAACAATACTCAACTGACGACAAGAATATCACTAACTAACAACAATACTCAACTGACGACAAGAATATCACTAACAACAATACTCAACTGACGACAAGAATATCACTAACTAACAACAATACTCAACTGACGACAAGAATATCACTAACTAACAACAATACTCAACTGACGACAAGAATATCACTAACAAACAACAATACTCAACTGACGACAAGAATATCACTAACTAACAACAATACTCAACTGACGACAAGAATATCACTAACTAACAACAATACTCAACTGACGACAAGAATATCACTAACAAACAACAATACTCAACTGACGACAAGAATATCACTAACTAACAACAATACTCAACTGACGACAAGAATATCACTAACTAACAACAATACTCAACTGACGACAAGAATATCACAAACAAACAACAATACTCAACTGACGACAAGAATATCACTAACTAACAACAATACTCAACTGACGACAAGAATATCACTAACTAACAACAATACTCAACTGACGACAAGAATATCACTAACTAACAACAATACTCAACTGACGACAAGAATATCACTAACTAACAACAATACTCAACTGACGACAAGAATATCACTAACAAACAACAATACTCAACTGACGACAAGAATATCACTAACAAACAACAATACTCAACTGACGACAAGAATATCACTAACTAACAACAATACTCAACTGACGACAAGAATATCACTAACTAACAACAATACTCAACTGACGACAAGAATATCACTAACTAACAACAATACTCAACTGACGACAAGAATATCACTAACAAACAACAATACTCAACTGACGACAAGAATATCACTAACAAAACAACAATACTCAACTGACGACAAGAATATCACTAACTAACAACAATACTCAACTGACGACAAGAATATCACTAACAAACAACAATACTCAACTGACGACAAGAATATCACTAACAAACAACAATACTCAACTGACGACAAGAATATCACTAACAAACAACAATACTCAACTGACGACAAGAATATCACTAACAAACAACAATACTCAACTGACGACAAGAATATCACTAACAAACAACAATACTCAACTGACGACAAGAATATCACTAACTAACAACAACAATACTCAACTGACGACAAGAATATCACTAACAAACAACAATACTCAACTGACGACAAGAATATCACTAACAAACAACAATACTCAACTGACGACAAGAATATCACTAACAAACAACAATACTCAACTGACGACAAGAATATCACTAACTAACAACAATACTCAACTGACGACAAGAATATCACTAACAAACAACAATACTCAACTGACGACAAGAATATCACTAACAAACAACAATACTCAACTGACGACAAGAATATCACTAACAAACAACAATACTCAACTGACGACAAGAATATCACTAACTAACAACAATACTCAACTGACGACAAGAATATCACTAACTAACAACAATACTCAACTGACGACAAGAATATCACTAACTAACAACAATACTCAACTGACGACAAGAATATCACTAACTAACAACAATACTCAACTGACGACAAGAATATCACTAACAAACAACAATACTCAACTGACGACAAGAATATCACTAACTAACAACAATACTCAACTGACGACAAGAATATCACTAACTAACAACAATACTCAACTGACGACAAGAATATCACTAACTAACAACAATACTCAACTGACGACAAGAATATCACTAACTAACAACAATACTCAACTGACGACAAGAATATCACTAACAAACAACAATACTCAACTGACGACAAGAATATCACTAACTAACAACAATACTCAACTGACGACAAGAATATCACTAACAATACTCAACAACAATACTCAACTGACGACAAGAATATCACTAACTAACAACAATACTCAACTGACGACAAGAATATCACTAACTAACAACAATACTCAACTGACGACAAGAATATCACTAACAAACAACAATACTCAACTGACGACAAGAATATCACTAACTAACAACAATACTCAACTGACGACAAGAATATCACTAACAAACAACAATACTCAACTGACGACAAGAATATCACTAACTAACAACAATACTCAACTGACGACAAGAATATCACTAACTAACAACAATACTCAACTGACGACAAGAATATCACTAACTAACAACAATACTCAACTGACGACAAGAATATCACTAACTAACAACAATACTCAACTGACGACAAGAATATCACTAACAAACAACAATACTCAACTGACGACAAGAATATCACTAACTAACAACAATACTCAACTGACGACAAGAATATCACTAACAAACAACAATACTCAACTGACGACAAGAATATCACTAACAAACAACAATACTCAACTGACGACAAGAATATCACTAACTAACAACAATACTCAACTGACGACAAGAATATCACTAACTAACAACAATACTCAACTGACGACAAGAATATCACTAACAAACAACAATACTCAACTGACGACAAGAATATCACTAACTAACAACAATACTCAACTGACGACAAGAATATCACTAACTAACAACAATACTCAACTGACGACAAGAATATCACTAACAAACAACAATACTCAACTGACGACAAGAATATCACTAACTAACAACAATACTCAACTGACGACAAGAATATCACTAACTAACAACAATACTCAACTGACGACAAGAATATCACTAACAAACAACAATACTCAACTGACGACAAGAATATCACTAACAAACAACAATACTCAACTGACGACAAGAATATCACTAACTAAAACAACAATACTCAACTGACGACAAGAATATCACTAACTAACAACAATACTCAACTGACGACAAGAATATCACTAACAAACAACAATACTCAACTGACGACAAGAATATCACTAACTAACAACAATACTCAACTGACGACAAGAATATCACTAACTAACAACAATACTCAACTGACGACAAGAATATCACTAACAAACAACAATACTCAACTGACGACAAGAATATCACTAACTAACAACAATACTCAACTGACGACAAGAATATCACTAACTAACAACAATACTCAACTGACGACAAGAATATCACTAACAAACAACAATACTCAACTGACGACAAGAATATCACTAACTAACAACAATACTCAACTGACGACAAGAATATCACTAACTAACAACAATACTCAACTGACGACAAGAATATCACTAACAAACAACAATACTCAACTGACGACAAGAATATCACTAACTAACAACAATACTCAACTGACGACAAGAATATCACTAACAAACAACAATACTCAACTGACGACAAGAATATCACTAACTAACAACAATACTCAACTGACGACAAGAATATCACTAACTAACAACAATACTCAACTGACGACAAGAATATCACTAACAAACAACAATACTCAACTGACGACAAGAATATCACTAACAAACAACAATACTCAACTGACGACAAGAATATCACTAACTAACAACAATACTCAACTGACGACAAGAATATCACTAACAAACAACAATACTCAACTGACGACAAGAATATCACTAACTAACAACAATACTCAACTGACGACAAGAATATCACTAACTAACAACAATACTCAACTGACGACAAGAATATCACTAACTAACAACAATACTCAACTGACGACAAGAATATCACTAACAAACAACAATACTCAACTGACGACAAGAATATCACTAACTAACAACAATACTCAACTGACGACAAGAATATCACTAACTAACAACAATACTCAACTGACGACAAGAATATCACTAACTAACAACAATACTCAACTGACGACAAGAATATCACTAACAAACAACAATACTCAACTGACGACAAGAATATCACTAACAAACAACAATACTCAACTGACGACAAGAATATCACTAACTAACAACAATACTCAACTGACGACAAGAATATCACTAACTAACAACAATACTCAACTGACGACAAGAATATCACTAACTAACAACAATACTCAACTGACGACAAGAATATCACTAACTAACAACAATACTCAACTGACGACAAGAATATCACTAACTAACAACAATACTCAACTGACGACAAGAATATCACTAACAAACAACAATACTCAACTGACGACAAGAATATCACTAACTAACAACAATACTCAACTGACGACAAGAATATCACTAACTAACAACAATACTCAACTGACGACAAGAATATCACTAACTAACAACAATACTCAACTGACGACAAGAATATCACTAACTAACAACAATACTCAACTGACGACAAGAATATCACTAACAAACAACAATACTCAACTGACGACAAGAATATCACTAACTAACAACAATACTCAACTGACGACAAGAATATCACTAACAAACAACAATACTCAACTGACGACAAGAATATCACTAACTAACAACAATACTCAACTGACGACAAGAATATCACTAACTAACAACAATACTCAACTGACGACAAGAATATCACTAACAAACAACAATACTCAACTGACGACAAGAATATCACTAACAAAACAACAATACTCAACTGACGACAAGAATATCACTAACAAACAACAATACTCAACTGACGACAAGAATATCACTAACTAACAACAATACTCAACTGACGACAAGAATATCACTAACTAACAACAATACTCAACTGACGACAAGAATATCACTAACAAACAACAATACTCAACTGACGACAAGAATATCACTAACAAACAACAATACTCAACTGACGACAAGAATATCACTAACAAACAACAATACTCAACTGACGACAAGAATATCACTAACAAACAACAATACTCAACTGACGACAAGAATATCACTAACAAACAACAATACTCAACTGACGACAAGAATATCACTAACAAACAACAATACTCAACTGACGACAAGAATATCACTAACTAACAACAATACTCAACTGACGACAAGAATATCACTAACAAACAACAATACTCAACTGACGACAAGAATATCACTAACTAACAACAATACTCAACTGACGACAAGAATATCACTAACTAACAACAATACTCAACTGACGACAAGAATATCACTAACAAACAACAATACTCAACTGACGACAAGAATATCACTAACTAACAACAATACTCAACTGACGACAAGAATATCACTAACTAACAACAATACTCAACTGACGACAAGAATATCACTAACTAACAACAATACTCAACTGACGACAAGAATATCACTAACTAACAACAATACTCAACTGACGACAAGAATATCACTAACTAACAACAATACTCAACTGACGACAAGAATATCACTAACAAACAACAATACTCAACTGACGACAAGAATATCACTAACTAACAACAATACTCAACTGACGACAAGAATATCACTAACAAACAACAATACTCAACTGACGACAAGAATATCACTAACAAACAACAATACTCAACTGACGACAAGAATATCACTAACAAACAACAATACTCAACTGACGACAAGAATATCACTAACAAACAACAATACTCAACTGACGACAAGAATATCACTAACTAACAACAATACTCAACTGACGACAAGAATATCACTAACTAACAACAATACTCAACTGACGACAAGAATATCACTAACAAACAACAATACTCAACTGACGACAAGAATATCACTAACTAACAACAATACTCAACTGACGACAAGAATATCACTAACAAACAACAATACTCAACTGACGACAAGAATATCACTAACAAACAACAATACTCAACTGACGACAAGAATATCACTAACTAACAACAATACTCAACTGACGACAAGAATATCACTAACTAACAACAATACTCAACTGACGACAAGAATATCACTAACAAACAACAATACTCAACTGACGACAAGAATATCACTAACTAACAACAATACTCAACTGACGACAAGAATATCACTAACTAACAACAATACTCAACTGACGACAAGAATATCACTAACTAACAACAATACTCAACTGACGACAAGAATATCACTAACAAACAACAATACTCAACTGACGACAAGAATATCACTAACTAACAACAATACTCAACTGACGACAAGAATATCACTAACAAACAACAATACTCAACTGACGACAAGAATATCACTAACAAACAACAATACTCAACTGACGACAAGAATATCACTAACAAACAACAATACTCAACTGACGACAAGAATATCACTAACAAACAACAATACTCAACTGACGACAAGAATATCACTAACTAACAACAATACTCAACTGACGACAAGAATATCACTAACTAACAACAATACTCAACTGACGACAAGAATATCACTAACAAACAACAATACTCAACTGACGACAAGAATATCACTAACTAACAACAATACTCAACTGACGACAAGAATATCACTAACTAACAACAATACTCAACTGACGACAAGAATATCACTAACAAACAACAATACTCAACTGACGACAAGAATATCACTAACAAACAACAATACTCAACTGACGACAAGAATATCACTAACAAACAACAATACTCAACTGACGACAAGAATATCACTAACTAACAACAATACTCAACTGACGACAAGAATATCACTAACAAACAACAATACTCAACTGACGACAAGAATATCACTAACTAACAACAATACTCAACTGACGACAAGAATATCACTAACAAACAACAATACTCAACTGACGACAAGAATATCACTAACTAACAACAATACTCAACTGACGACAAGAATATCACTAACTAACAACAATACTCAACTGACGACAAGAATATCACTAACTAACAACAATACTCAACTGACGACAAGAATATCACTAACAAACAACAATACTCAACTGACGACAAGAATATCACTAACAAACAACAATACTCAACTGACGACAAGAATATCACTAACTAACAACAATACTCAACTGACGACAAGAATATCACTAACTAACAACAATACTCAACTGACGACAAGAATATCACTAACAAACAACAATACTCAACTGACGACAAGAATATCACTAACTAACAACAATACTCAACTGACGACAAGAATATCACTAACAAAACAACAATACTCAACTGACGACAAGAATATCACTAACTAACAACAATACTCAACTGACGACAAGAATATCACTAACAAACAACAATACTCAACTGACGACAAGAATATCACTAACTAACAACAATACTCAACTGACGACAAGAATATCACTAACTAACAACAATACTCAACTGACGACAAGAATATCACTAACTAACAACAATACTCAACTGACGACAAGAATATCACTAACTAACAACAATACTCAACTGACGACAAGAATATCACTAACTAACAACAATACTCAACTGACGACAAGAATATCACTAACTAACAACAATACTCAACTGACGACAAGAATATCACTAACAAAACAACAATACTCAACTGACGACAAGAATATCACTAACTAACAACAATACTCAACTGACGACAAGAATATCACTAACAAACAACAATACTCAACTGACGACAAGAATATCACTAACAACAACAATACTCAACTGACGACAAGAATATCACTAACTAACAACAATACTCAACTGACGACAAGAATATCACTAACAAACAACAATACTCAACTGACGACAAGAATATCACTAACAAACAACAATACTCAACTGACGACAAGAATATCACTAACTAACAACAATACTCAACTGACGACAAGAATATCACTAACTAACAACAATACTCAACTGACGACAAGAATATCACTAACTAACAACAATACTCAACTGACGACAAGAATATCACTAACTAACAACAATACTCAACTGACGACAAGAATATCACTAACAAACAACAATACTCAACTGACGACAAGAATATCACTAACTAACAACAATACTCAACTGACGACAAGAATATCACTAACAAACAACAATACTCAACTGACGACAAGAATATCACTAACAAACAACAATACTCAACTGACGACAAGAATATCACTAACTAACAACAATACTCAACTGACGACAAGAATATCACTAACTAACAACAATACTCAACTGACGACAAGAATATCACTAACTAACAACAATACTCAACTGACGACAAGAATATCACTAACAAACAACAATACTCAACTGACGACAAGAATATCACTAACTAACAACAATACTCAACTGACGACAAGAATATCACTAACTAACAACAATACTCAACTGACGACAAGAATATCACTAACTAACAACAATACTCAACTGACGACAAGAATATCACTAACAAAACAACAATACTCAACTGACGACAAGAATATCACTAACTAACAACAATACTCAACTGACGACAAGAATATCACTAACTAACAACAATACTCAACTGACGACAAGAATATCACTAACTAACAACAATACTCAACTGACGACAAGAATATCACTAACAAACAACAATACTCAACTGACGACAAGAATATCACTAACTAACAACAATACTCAACTGACGACAAGAATATCACTAACTAACAACAATACTCAACTGACGACAAGAATATCACTAACTAACAACAATACTCAACTGACGACAAGAATATCACTAACAAACAACAATACTCAACTGACGACAAGAATATCACTAACTAACAACAATACTCAACTGACGACAAGAATATCACTAACAAACAACAATACTCAACTGACGACAAGAATATCACTAACAAACAACAATACTCAACTGACGACAAGAATATCACTAACTAACAACAATACTCAACTGACGACAAGAATATCACTAACTAACAACAATACTCAACTGACGACAAGAATATCACTAACTAACAACAATACTCAACTGACGACAAGAATATCACTAACAAACAACAATACTCAACTGACGACAAGAATATCACTAACTAACAACAATACTCAACTGACGACAAGAATATCACTAACTAACAACAATACTCAACTGACAACAAGAATATCACTAACTAACAACAATACTCAACTGACGACAAGAATATCACTAACTAACAACAATACTCAACTGACGACAAGAATATCACTAACTAACAACAATACTCAACTGACGACAAGAATATCACTAACTAACAACAATACTCAACTGACGACAAGAATATCACTAACAAAACAACAATACTCAACTGACGACAAGAATATCACTAACAAACAACAATACTCAACTGACGACAAGAATATCACTAACAAACAACAATACTCAACTGACGACAAGAATATCACTAACTAACAACAATACTCAACTGACGACAAGAATATCACTAACTAACAACAATACTCAACTGACGACAAGAATATCACTAACAAACAACAATACTCAACTGACGACAAGAATATCACTAACAAACAACAATACTCAACTGACGACAAGAATATCACTAACAAACAACAATACTCAACTGACGACAAGAATATCACTAACAAACAACAATACTCAACTGACGACAAGAATATCACTAACAAACAACAATACTCAACTGACGACAAGAATATCACTAACTAACAACAATACTCAACTGACGACAAGAATATCACTAACTAACAACAATACTCAACTGACGACAAGAATATCACTAACTAACAACAATACTCAACTGACGACAAGAATATCACTAACTAACAACAATACTCAACTGACGACAAGAATATCACTAACTAACAACAATACTCAACTGACGACAAGAATATCACTAACTAACAACAATACTCAACTGACGACAAGAATATCACTAACAAACAACAATACTCAACTGACGACAAGAATATCACTAACTAACAACAATACTCAACTGACGACAAGAATATCACTAACTAACAACAATACTCAACTGACGACAAGAATATCACTAACTAACAACAATACTCAACTGACGACAAGAATATCACTAACTAACAACAATACTCAACTGACGACAAGAATATCACTAACTAACAACAATACTCAACTGACGACAAGAATATCACTAACAAACAACAATACTCAACTGACGACAAGAATATCACTAACTAACAACAATACTCAACTGACGACAAGAATATCACTAACAAACAACAATACTCAACTGACGACAAGAATATCACTAACAAACAACAATACTCAACTGACGACAAGAATATCACTAACTAACAACAATACTCAACTGACGACAAGAATATCACTAACAAACAACAATACTCAACTGACGACAAGAATATCACTAACAAACAACAATACTCAACTGACGACAAGAATATCACTAACAAACAACAATACTCAACTGACGACAAGAATATCACTAACAAACAACAATACTCAACTGACGACAAGAATATCACTAACTAACAACAATACTCAACTGACGACAAGAATATCACTAACTAACAACAATACTCAACTGACGACAAGAATATCACTAACTAACAACAATACTCAACTGACGACAAGAATATCACTAACTAACAACAATACTCAACTGACGACAAGAATATCACTAACTAACAACAATACTCAACTGACGACAAGAATATCACTAACAAAACAACAATACTCAACTGACGACAAGAATATCACTAACAAACAACAATACTCAACTGACGACAAGAATATCACTAACAACAACAATACTCAACTGACGACAAGAATATCACTAACTAACAACAATACTCAACTGACGACAAGAATATCACTAACAAACAACAATACTCAACTGACGACAAGAATATCACTAACTAACAACAATACTCAACTGACGACAAGAATATCACTAACAAACAACAATACTCAACTGACGACAAGAATATCACTAACTAACAACAATACTCAACTGACGACAAGAATATCACTAACTAAAACAACAATACTCAACTGACGACAAGAATATCACTAACAAACAACAATACTCAACTGACGACAAGAATATCACTAACTAACAACAATACTCAACTGACGACAAGAATATCACTAACTAACAACAATACTCAACTGACGACAAGAATATCACTAACTAACAACAATACTCAACTGACGACAAGAATATCACTAACTAACAACAATACTCAACTGACGACAAGAATATCACTAACTAACAACAATACTCAACTGACGACAAGAATATCACTAACTAACAACAATACTCAACTGACGACAAGAATATCACTAACTAAACAACAATACTCAACTGACGACAAGAATATCACTAACTAACAACAATACTCAACTGACGACAAGAATATCACTAACTAACAACAATACTCAACTGACGACAAGAATATCACTAACTAACAACAATACTCAACTGACGACAAGAATATCACTAACTAACAACAATACTCAACTGACGACAAGAATATCACTAACTAACAACAATACTCAACTGACGACAAGAATATCACTAACAAACAACAATACTCAACTGACGACAAGAATATCACTAACTAACAACAATACTCAACTGACGACAAGAATATCACTAACAAACAACAATACTCAACTGACGACAAGAATATCACTAACAAACAACAATACTCAACTGACGACAAGAATATCACTAACAAAACAACAATACTCAACTGACGACAAGAATATCACTAACTAACAACAATACTCAACTGACGACAAGAATATCACTAACAAACAACAATACTCAACTGACGACAAGAATATCACTAACTAACAACAATACTCAACTGACGACAAGAATATCACTAACAAACAACAATACTCAACTGACGACAAGAATATCACTAACAAACAACAATACTCAACTGACGACAAGAATATCACTAACAAACAACAATACTCAACTGACGACAAGAATATCACTAACTAACAACAATACTCAACTGACGACAAGAATATCACTAACAAACAACAATACTCAACTGACGACAAGAATATCACTAACTAACAACAATACTCAACTGACGACAAGAATATCACTAACTAACAACAATACTCAACTGACGACAAGAATATCACTAACTAACAACAATACTCAACTGACGACAAGAATATCACTAACTAACAACAATACTCAACTGACGACAAGAATATCACTAACTAACAACAATACTCAACTGACGACAAGAATATCACTAACAAACAACAATACTCAACTGACGACAAGAATATCACTAACTAACAACAATACTCAACTGACGACAAGAATATCACTAACTAAAAACAACAATACTCAACTGACGACAAGAATATCACTAACTAACAACAATACTCAACTGACGACAAGAATATCACTAACAAACAACAATACTCAACTGACGACAAGAATATCACTAACAAACAACAATACTCAACTGACGACAAGAATATCACTAACAAACAACAACACTCAACTGACGACAAGAATATCACTAACAAACAACAATACTCAACTGACGACAAGAATATCACTAACTAACAACAATACTCAACTGACGACAAGAATATCACTAACTAACAACAATACTCAACTGACGACAAGAATATCACTAACTAACAACAATACTCAACTGACGACAAGAATATCACTAACAAAACAACAATACTCAACTGACGACAAGAATATCACTAACTAACAACAATACTCAACTGACGACAAGAATATCACTAACTAACAACAATACTCAACTGACGACAAGAATATCACTAACAAACAACAATACTCAACTGACGACAAGAATATCACTAACTAACAACAATACTCAACTGACGACAAGAATATCACTAACTAACAACAATACTCAACTGACGACAAGAATATCACTAACAAAACAACAATACTCAACTGACGACAAGAATATCACTAACAAACAACAATACTCAACTGACGACAAGAATATCACTAACAAACAACAATACTCAACTGACGACAAGAATATCACTAACTAACAACAATACTCAACTGACGACAAGAATATCACTAACAAACAACAATACTCAACTGACGACAAGAATATCACTAACTAACAACAATACTCAACTGACGACAAGAATATCACTAACAAAACAACAATACTCAACTGACGACAAGAATATCACTAACTAACAACAATACTCAACTGACGACAAGAATATCACTAACTAACAACAATACTCAACTGACGACAAGAATATCACTAACTAACAACAATACTCAACTGACGACAAGAATATCACTAACTAACAACAATACTCAACTGACGACAAGAATATCACTAACAAACAACAATACTCAACTGACGACAAGAATATCACTAACTAACAACAATACTCAACTGACGACAAGAATATCACTAACAAACAACAATACTCAACTGACGACAAGAATATCACTAACAAACAACAATACTCAACTGACGACAAGAATATCACTAACTAACAACAATACTCAACTGACGACAAGAATATCACTAACTAACAACAATACTCAACTGACGACAAGAATATCACTAACTAACAACAATACTCAACTGACGACAAGAATATCACTAACAAACAACAATACTCAACTGACGACAAGAATATCACTAACTAACAACAATACTCAACTGACGACAAGAATATCACTAACTAACAACAATACTCAACTGACGACAAGAATATCACTAACTAACAACAATACTCAACTGACGACAAGAATATCACTAACAAACAACAATACTCAACTGACGACAAGAATATCACTAACAAACAACAATACTCAACTGACGACAAGAATATCACTAACTAACAACAATACTCAACTGACGACAAGAATATCACTAACTAACAACAATACTCAACTGACGACAAGAATATCACTAACAAACAACAATACTCAACTGACGACAAGAATATCACTAACTAACAACAATACTCAACTGACGACAAGAATATCACTAACAAACAACAATACTCAACTGACGACAAGAATATCACTAACTAAACAACAATACTCAACTGACGACAAGAATATCACTAACTAACAACAATACTCAACTGACGACAAGAATATCACTAACTAACAACAATACTCAACTGACGACAAGAATATCACTAACTAACAACAATACTCAACTGACGACAAGAATATCACTAACAAAACAACAATACTCAACTGACGACAAGAATATCACTAACAAACAACAATACTCAACTGACGACAAGAATATCACTAACTAACAACAATACTCAACTGACGACAAGAATATCACTAACAAACAACAATACTCAACTGACGACAAGAATATCACTAACTAAAACAACAATACTCAACTGACGACAAGAATATCACTAACAAACAACAATACTCAACTGACGACAAGAATATCACTAACTAACAACAATACTCAACTGACGACAAGAATATCACTAACTAACAACAATACTCAACTGACGACAAGAATATCACTAACAAGAATAAAACAACAATACTCAACTGACGACAAGAATATCACTAACTAACAACAATACTCAACTGACGACAAGAATATCACTAACTAACAACAATACTCAACTGACGACAAGAATATCACTAACTAACAACAATACTCAACTGACGACAAGAATATCACTAACTAACAACAATACTCAACTGACGACAAGAATATCACTAACAAACAACAATACTCAACTGACGACAAGAATATCACTAACTAACAACAATACTCAACTGACGACAAGAATATCACTAACAAACAACAATACTCAACTGACGACAAGAATATCACTAACTAACAACAATACTCAACTGACGACAAGAATATCACTAACTAACAACAACAATACTCAACTGACGACAAGAATATCACTAACTAACAACAATACTCAACTGACGACAAGAATATCACTAACTAACAACAATACTCAACTGACGACAAGAATATCACTAACTAACAACAATACTCAACTGACGACAAGAATATCACTAACTAACAACAATACTCAACTGACGACAAGAATATCACTAACTAACAACAATACTCAACTGACGACAAGAATATCACTAACTAACAACAATACTCAACTGACGACAAGAATATCACTAACTAACAACAATACTCAACTGACGACAAGAATATCACTAACTAACAACAATACTCAACTGACGACAAGAATATCACTAACTAACAACAATACTCAACTGACGACAAGAATATCACTAACTAACAACAATACTCAACTGACGACAAGAATATCACTAACTAACAACAATACTCAACTGACGACAAGAATATCACTAACTAACAACAATACTCAACTGACGACAAGAATATCACTAACTAACAACAATACTCAACTGACGACAAGAATATCACTAACTAACAACAATACTCAACTGACGACAAGAATATCACTAACTAACAACAACAATACTCAACTGACGACAAGAATATCACTAACAATAAACAACAACTACTCAACTGACGACAAGAATATCACTAACTAACAACAATACTCAACTGACGACAAGAATATCACTAACAAAACAACAATACTCAACTGACGACAAGAATATCACTAACAAACAACAATACTCAACTGACGACAAGAATATCACTAACAAACAACAATACTCAACTGACGACAAGAATATCACTAACTAACAACAATACTCAACTGACGACAAGAATATCACTAACTAACAACAATACTCAACTGACGACAAGAATATCACTAACAAACAACAATACTCAACTGACGACAAGAATATCACTAACAAACAACAATACTCAACTGACGACAAGAATATCACTAACTAACAACAATACTCAACTGACGACAAGAATATCACTAACTAACAACAATACTCAACTGACGACAAGAATATCACTAACTAACAACAATACTCAACTGACGACAAGAATATCACTAACAAACAACAATACTCAACTGACGACAAGAATATCACTAACAAACAACAATACTCAACTGACGACAAGAATATCACTAACAAACAACAATACTCAACTGACGACAAGAATATCACTAACAAACAACAATACTCAACTGACGACAAGAATATCACTAACTAACAACAATACTCAACTGACGACAAGAATATCACTAACAAAACAACAATACTCAACTGACGACAAGAATATCACTAACAAAACAACAATACTCAACTGACGACAAGAATATCACTAACTAACAACAATACTCAACTGACGACAAGAATATCACTAACAAACAACAATACTCAACTGACGACAAGAATATCACTAACAAACAACAATACTCAACTGACGACAAGAATATCACTAACTAACAACAATACTCAACTGACGACAAGAATATCACTAACAAAACAACAATACTCAACTGACGACAAGAATATCACTAACTAACAACAATACTCAACTGACGACAAGAATATCACTAACAAAAACAACAATACTCAACTGACGACAAGAATATCACTAACAAACAACAATACTCAACTGACGACAAGAATATCACTAACTAACAACAATACTCAACTGACGACAAGAATATCACTAACTAACAACAATACTCAACTGACGACAAGAATATCACTAACAAACAACAATACTCAACTGACGACAAGAATATCACTAACTAACAACAATACTCAACTGACGACAAGAATATCACTAACTAAACAACAATACTCAACTGACGACAAGAATATCACTAACTAACAACAATACTCAACTGACGACAAGAATATCACTAACTAACAACAATACTCAACTGACGACAAGAATATCACTAACTAACAACAATACTCAACTGACGACAAGAATATCACTAACAAACAACAATACTCAACTGACGACAAGAATATCACTAACAAACAACAATACTCAACTGACGACAAGAATATCACTAACTAACAACAATACTCAACTGACGACAAGAATATCACTAACTGACTCAACTGACGACAAGAATATCACTAACTAACAACAATACTCAACTGACGACAAGAATATCACTAACTAACAACAATACTCAACTGACGACAAGAATATCACTAACTAACAACAATACTCAACTGACGACAAGAATATCACTAACAAACAACAATACTCAACTGACGACAAGAATATCACTAACTAACAACAATACCAACTGACGACAAGAATATCACTAACAAAACAACAATACTCAACTGACGACAAGAATATCACTAACTAACAACAATACTCAACTGACGACAAGAATATCACTAACTAACAACAATACTCAACTGACGACAAGAATATCACTAACAAACAACAATACTCAACTGACGACAAGAATATCACTAACACAACAACAATACTCAACTGACGACAAGAATATCACTAACTAACAACAATACTCAACTGACGACAAGAATATCACTAACAAAAACAACAATACTCAACTGACGACAAGAATATCACTAACAAACAACAATACTCAACTGACGACAAGAATATCACTAACAAACAACAATACTCAACTGACGACAAGAATATCACTAACTAACAACAATACTCAACTGACGACAAGAATATCACTAACTAACAACAATACTCAACTGACGACAAGAATATCACTAACTAACAACAATACTCAACTGACGACAAGAATATCACTAACTAACAACAATACTCAACTGACGACAAGAATATCACTAACAAACAACAATACTCAACTGACGACAAGAATATCACTAACTAACAACAATACTCAACTGACGACAAGAATATCACTAACTAACAACAATACTCAACTGACGACAAGAATATCACTAACAAACAACAATACTCAACTGACGACAAGAATATCACTAACAAACAACAATACTCAACTGACGACAAGAATATCACTAACAAAACAACAATACTCAACTGACGACAAGAATATCACTAACTAACAACAATACTCAACTGACGACAAGAATATCACTAACAAACAACAATACTCAACTGACGACAAGAATATCACTAACAAACAACAATACTCAACTGACGACAAGAATATCACTAACTAACAACAATACTCAACTGAAAACAAGAATATCACTAACAAACAACAATACTCAACTGACGACAAGAATATCACTAACTAACAACAATACTCAACTGACGACAAGAATATCACTAACAAACAACAATACTCAACTGACGACAAGAATATCACTAACAAACAACAATACTCAACTGACGACAAGAATATCACTAACTAACAACAATACTCAACTGACGACAAGAATATCACTAACTAACAACAATACTCAACTGACGACAAGAATATCACTAACAAACAACAATACTCAACTGACGACAAGAATATCACTAACTAAACAACAATACTCAACTGACGACAAGAATATCACTAACAAAACAACAATACTCAACTGACGACAAGAATATCACTAACAAAACAACAATACTCAACTGACGACAAGAATATCACTAACAAACAACAATACTCAACTGACGACAAGAATATCACTAACTAACAACAATACTCAACTGACGACAAGAATATCACTAACAAAACAACAATACTCAACTGACGACAAGAATATCACTAACTAACAACAATACTCAACTGACGACAAGAATATCACTAACTAAGAAACAATACTCAACTGACGACAAGAATATCACTAACAAACAACAATACTCAACTGACGACAAGATATCACTAAACTCAACTGACTGACAAGAATATCACTAACAAACAACAATACTCAACTGACGACAAGAATATCACTAACTAACAACAATACTCAACTGACGACAAGAATATCACTAACAAACAACAATACTCAATATGACGACAAGAATATCACTAACAAAAACAACAATACTCAACTGACGACAAGAATATCACTGAACTAACAACAACAACAATACTCAACTGACGACAAGGAATATCACTAACTAACAACAATACTCAACTGACGACAAGAATATCACTAACTAACAACAATACTCAACTGACGACAAGAATATCACTAACTAACAACAATACTCAACTGACGAACAAGAATATCACTAACAAAACAACAATACTCAACTGACGACAAGAATATCACTAACTAAACAACAACAATACTCAACTGACGACAAGAATATCACTAACTAACAACAATACTCAACTGACGACAAGAATATCACTAACTAACAACAATACTCAACTGACGACAAGAATATCACTAACAACAACAATACTCAACTGACGACAAGAATATCACTAACTAACAACAATACTCAACTGACGACAAGAATATCACTAACTAACAACAATACTCAACTGACGACAAGAATATCACTAACTAACAACAATACTCAACTGACGACAAGAATATCACTAACTAACAACAATACTCAACTGACGACAAGAATATCAATTGAGACAAAGGGAATATCACAACTTAACAACAATACTCAACTGACGACAAAGAATATCACTAACAAACAACAATGCTAAAACTGACGACGACAAGAATATCACTAACAAAACAACAATACTCAACTGACGACAAGAAATATCACTTTAACAA
Organism: Tachypleus tridentatus; assembly: GCF_004210375.1. NCBI lineage: Eukaryota > Metazoa > Arthropoda > Merostomata > Xiphosura > Limulidae > Tachypleus > Tachypleus tridentatus. Next base: position 6,002,888 of record NW_027467782.1, on the reverse strand, counting down.
ACAACAATGCTCAACTGACGACAAGAATATCACTAACTAACAGCAATACTCAACTGACGACAAGAATATCACTAACAAACAACAATACTCAACTGACGACAAGAATATCACTAACAAACAACAATACTCAACTGACGACAGGAATATCACTAACAAACAACAATACTCAACTGACGACAAGAGAATATCTCAACTAACAACAATACTCAGCTGACGACTGAAAGAATCATCACTAACAAACAACAATACTCAACTGACGACAAGAATATCACTAACTAACAACAATACTCAACTGACGACAAGGAATATCACTAACTAACAACAATACTCAACTGACAACAATAAGTAAATATCACTAACTAACAAACAATACTCAACTGACGACAAGAATATCACTAACTAACAACAATACTCAACTGACGACAAGAATATCACTAACAAACAACAATACTCAACTGACGCTGACAAAGAATATCACTAACAAACAATACTCAACTGACGACAAGAATATCACTAACAAACAACAATACTCAACTGACGACAAGAATATCACTAACAAACAACAATGCTCAACTGACGCGGCAAGAATATCAACTAACAAACAACAATAACTCAACTGACGACAAGAATATCACTAACTGAAACAACAATACTCAACTGACGACAAGAATATCACTAACTAACAACAATACTCAACTGACGACAAGAATATCACTAATAAAACAACAATACTCAAACTGACGACAAGAATATCACTAACTAACGAAAATACTCAACTGACGGGACAAGAATATCACTAACAAACAACAATACTCAACTGACGACAAGAATATCACTAAC